>NW_017537350.1:65387-100235 GCF_001853355.1 Bactrocera latifrons
TTGTAAAAGATGAAAGTACACAGCCTACCAAGTGGCCTCTTGGAAAAGTAATAGAAACGCATCCAGGAAATGATGGACGTGTTCGAGTTGTGACATTAAACCTTTCTAACAACACATTTAAAAGACCAATCCACAAATTATGTCCACTTATAAAACAAGTAGACAGTAATGAAGAAAAGAATGATGTAAGAACTTCTGCAATCACAACCATACCTATGAAGAAGCAACCTATAAGTATATTTGCGCTCTTGATCTTAGTTCTTTTACATGGCAACAAGTACTCTTGGTATCACATTACATTCCTCAAGAAAGAAGTGCAACAATGAGCAAACTTCCTGAAAATACTACAATTTACCTGGACTCACTAGGAAAAATGGATGTAATCACATCTACTTGGGATTTGCTTATATATTATGATTTTAATGCATACTTCGAACAGTATAATATGTTGCCAAATTGCATTAAAAGAATAAAAAATCATTGCCAGCTATTATTCCAGTTTGAAGAGACATATAATGTCATATCATCACTAACTCGAAAACGTTACGAAGATTTAAGTCACAATCATAATTTGATTGTATACAATAAAAGGCAAAAAAGAGCAACATTAGAATGGGTCGGTTCAATTTACAACATGCTGTTTGGGTTAATGGATACAGATGATCAATAAGTAATAGAAAGCAATTTTAAAACGTTACTTTCTAATCAACATCAAATCAAGAACAGGCTAAAATCTCAAATCTATTTAATGAACTCTACAGCCAACATTATAAATAAAAATTTGTGAGAAGTCAATTCGCAGTTCTTTAAAATCCAAACACAAATAAACAAATATCAATCCGAAATTATAAAGGACATAAATCGTGATAAAATGGCGATTCAATTTCAAATGTTAGTTACTCAAACTGCCATATTATTGAGTGAATGTGAAAAAATACAAAATGCAGTAATAGAGTTGCTGATAGATTTAAACCAAGGAAGAATAAATCCAACACTTTTGACTCCAACACAATTACAAACAGAACTGATGTTAATAAAAGACAAAGTTGCCAACAAAGTTGTTAATACCTGGACAACAAACCAACACACAACTAAAAGTTGCATACAATTTGATGAAAACACGAGGATTAATTGTGGACGATAAATTAGTTATAAAGGCAGGACTACCTTTAATTCAAAGTGAAGCATCGGAAATATACAAACTAATAGTAATTCCACATGAATATAATGGAAGAATATTAAAAGCAAAACTAAGAAACGAATTCTTAGTTTACAACTTTGGACTTAACTCATATTTTTTGATGTCACAAGCAGAATTAAATAAGTGTAAAAAAAAGCCTCAACAACCATTTAATATGCAAAAGAAAATCTCCATGGCAACCTTCTTTAGATCAAACATGCGAACTTTCAGCGTTGTTAAAAAGCGGTCACACCAACTGTAAATATGAGGAAGTGACTAAATCAATATTTTGGTCAGAACTCTTTGAAGAAAATACTTGGATCTTTAAAGTGTTCAAAAATTCTACGATCCATCCAGACTGTCAAAAAGGCAAAACGCAGATATTTGATATTCCGGCACAAGGAATTTTTTCAATCAAAGCTGGCTGTACTGCAAGATATGAAAGTATCACCTTAATCGGCATGCAAATATTTAAAATGCAGAGCGACATCAAACCGACGTTGGACCCGATCGTGAAAACTATAAAGGAAATAGCGGAGGACCATATAACTACTCTTCAAATAAGTAGAATAGACGACAACGAAGAGCAGAGAAAGCATTGAAAAGATCAGTAACAACGAATTAAAATTAAGTGAGTTAAATTTAAGAAACCATAGCGGATATATATCTTTAGTGTTAGTAGTGATTATAATATTATGCCTTTTAATACTATATTTCCGTTATAAATGTAAAGCGAATCATGTTGATAGAATCATTGTCAATATTCCCAACCGGTAGAATATTTATAACATAAAAAAATACAGTCCACTAATTTAAGTAATAACTTTTTCCCTCAGCAATATGTTCAAATATCATTGAACATGCATATTTATCAACAAATCCGGTATATAATTAAAAATAAATATAATTTTCAAGATATGCTACATAGTCATGCATTTACATGAAATACACTTCAAATAAAAATTCATGGGACAAAAGTCATAAAGTTACAGAACAGATAACATTAAAGACACACACACATACATTTATTAAATTATTTACTTGAAAATAACCCCATGTCAACCAGCAATAAATAATACGCTGCAATACAAACACACATATACACATACACATATATTTAGTTATTTAAGATAGTTTTAAAATTTGTATATAAGCAAGGAATACACAAAATAAAAAGCAGAATGAATATATTCTCCCTTGATATCAGTCTATCATTGCCCCCCACCAGTGGTAAGGATTTTTAGATACTGTATTTAGGAATTAACACTAGCGACCCCTGGTGGCGCCATATACATGTCAACTTATTAGAATCTGCTACATTTATCAATTGTCCAGTGAGAATTTTATGAGATTTCATAGATTGGAAGTTAAGTTATTGTGTTTTAAGTGTCGGTATGTCTATCGGGGCGAAAATGAGCTTCGAACAAAGAGCCAACTTGTACCGAAACGTTTCAATTGATGAAACAAGTTTATCGCGATGATTGACTATCACGTATCAGAGTGCACGAGTAGTTTCAACGTTTTCAAAGTGGTCGTGTGGAAATGAATGACGATTAAAATGTGGTCCAATCAAAATTCGCGAACACCGGAAACTCCATTGAATCTGTGGGTAAAGTCATCAGAAATCAGCCGAAATCATCATTGAAATTCATGGAAATAGTATTGAACATTTCCAAAACTTAGATTTATCGCATCTTGACCGAACACTTGGGCTTACAAAATGTGTGTGCACGGTTTGTTCCGCACAAATTGGCTGACGACCAAAAAATAAATTGTTCTGCCCTTCCATGTATTTACCTTGTTATGAAATGTTGTCCATGTATATATACATATGTACTTGGTTATGAAATTTAAAGATTACGAGTTTGGTCGGAAAATTTGTAACCGGTTTGTGCATACCTGAGCAAGTATTTGTGCAAGCCATTTGCGCAAACTTAATAATAACAACAAACTAGTTTTTATAGGTATTGGCATTAATTCAGTTAGCATGAATTGTAAAATGCATACGTAAGTATGTCGGTAAGCTTCTTCTTAATTGGCGTATACACCGCTTACGCGATTATAGCCGAGTTAACAACAGCGCGCCCGTCATTTCTTCTTTTCGCTACGTGGCCCCAATTGGATATTCCAAGCATAACCAGATAGACAAACTTATTTACGACTTCAAAGTTATGACTGTCAACAGTGACGTGAGTGTGCCAAGTCGCGAGTGCAACGACTGTTTGTTCGATAACAGGAGACATTTCGTCTTGCCCTCGTTCACTGCCAGACGGATTTGTTTTGCTTCCTTGTCCAGTCTGGAGAAAGCAGAACTAACGGCGCGGGTGTTGAGGTCGAAGATATCAATATCATCGGCATACGCCAGTAGCTGTACACTCTTATAGAAGATTGTACCTTCTCTATTTAGTTCTGCAGCTCGAATTCTTTTCTCTAGAAGCAGGTTGAAGAAGTCGCACGATAAGGAGCTGCCTTATCGGAAACCTCTTTTGGTATCGAACGGCTCGGAGAGGTCCTTCCCGACTCTGACGGAGCTTTTGGTGCTGCTCAACGTCAGCTTACACAGCCGTATAAGTTTTGCAGGGATACCAAATTCAGACATCGCGGCATAAATGCAGCTCCCTTTCGTGCTGTCGCACGCAGCTTTGAAATCGACGAAGAGTGTCGATTCTCCTTACACGGGTCTTTTCCAAGATTTGGCGCATGGTGAATATCTGGTCGGTTGTTGACTTGCTAGGTCTAGAACCACACTAATAAGGTCCAATCAGTTTGTTGACGGTGGGCTTTAATCTTTTACACAATACGCTCGATAGATCCTTATATGCGATGTTGAGGAGGCTTATCCCACGGTTGTTGGCGCAGATTGTGCGGTTTCCCTTTTTATGGATTGGGCATAGAATACTTAAATTCCAATCGTTGGATGTCCGACCATATTTTACAAAGAAGCTGATGCATGATGGTAGCAAATGATGTGACAAATAACTTTTGTTTTATACATTTTGCCATGAAATGCGTATTTCAAGCGCTAGGTAGATAATTTCACGATTTTAGGCGAATTTCCGAAATTTCCAGGCCGGAGTTGTGGTTGAAGAAGCAATTCGATCTCAAAACAAAAAGTTGGATTGGAATCAGGAAGGCAACTTTTCCGCACTATTAGAAATCCCGAATCGAAAAAAGTCGAATCGTCCCACCCTAGTACATATATACTCGTACAGATAACTAAGAGACTGTGGAATTACAAAGTCTTTTAGGATTTAATCAGAGATAGTGACAGAATATTTAGCCTCCTGGTAGATCTAATATCCTTATCGATAAACCTACAATGGGTTTCAGGGCATAATGATATCTTTGGTAACTGCGAAGCAGAGCAGGCACCAATCTACAACTGGAGTCCAAAAAAGAGGGAGTTTATATGCCCCTGCTTCATGCAGATATTTAATCAACAAACATGTTATACATAGATATAGCTAACACTGGCTGGATCCTATAACTACCTTGCTGGCAAGCGTGACACAAGTGGAATTTGGACTGCATATGCCGACTATTTAAATTTAAAAGGAATGAAATAAGAACTCTGATTGGTAGGTAGAAGCACAAATACATAAAACTTTGTGTAGTTCAGAAAAGACAGGCTGGATTCAGGGGATCTTAGTTCTTATCGCTTCAGAATGGGCCCCTAAAGGTCTATGTTGTCACACATGCACTCTACACACCCATCTTCATCAGTGACAAGCTTTTAATTTTTCATTTTTCAGCCATTGGAACTCCATACTTATACATACAGTTGATAGGAACGAACACAAAGCTAATTGAGTTCTCTGCAGGAAAGTGCATTTTAATTACTATAATTGCATATTATTTCATTCTCCCCACTTAACATTTCATCAACAAATAAATTAAAGATGAACATTTCCCGTTACTCGCTGTAATGCTTCCCAGAACTGGGTTGTTATGTTTATATGTGTGAATGTATGAGTGCGTGAGTAATACAGCTCAACGAAACAATATTTAAGCAACTAAAGCATAATTATCCGTTCACCTTTCTACACTTTTGAAGTCTTTCTCAGTCGGGTGTTGCTAGTAACGAGCAGTAAATTACCAGCGTGGCAAGAAACTACCACATACCTATATGAAACATATGTATGTGCTTGTACGTTAATAAAGGCAGCCAAATAAGTGATTATGGGTAGTATATGTATGTGCGAGGTGTTTGTGTTGCACTTAAAAATATTAGCATCCGTTTGTGAGTCTGTATGTGTTGGTGGGTGAATTTCTTTCCATGTAAATATTGTTCATGCTGCTCCTAAATATTACATATGTACTTAGCAGTACATGAGAATCTGGGCTCCTTTATATGAGTAACTAAGCTTAAAATAACTTAATAACTAATAAGGTGTAACGTTAGGTTACCTAACATCTCGGCTCCGTTGAAAGGACTTTCAAACAGGTAAAACTGCAAGTTCGTGGATTGGGTGACGAATTACACCCTTTGCAGTTCGCACATCAACCACTCTGACTCGTGTATCCTTTCCTGGGATAGCAACATCGTTGCGGTGATGCATTGTTCTCATGGATAAGAACCATTACGTTCATACCTATATTTCTATGGTCAGTGTTCCACCTTGTTCTCGCGTGCAGATCGCTTATATAGTCGTGTAGCCAACGTTTCCAAAATATTTGTTTGACGGCAGTTATTTGATTCCATCTGTTAACCTGATTGACGTTATCAGCTACTGCTCGCTCAGGAAGACTCTTTAACGCGCTACCAGTTAAGAAGTGACCTGGAGTCAAAGCTTCGTAGTCGCTGGGATCAGACGAAAGTGGTGATAGAGGCCGAGAATTTAGAACTGCTTCTATTTCTACCACGGCTGTAGTGAGTTCCTCGTACGCTTCAAATGACCTTTGGCTGATTTAATTGCGGCCTCCCAAATGCCACTAAAAAGGGCGGCCCTAGGAGGGATAAAATGAAAATTGATAAATTGGTTAGCACAATAATTTGTGATTATATCTTTGGTTTCCTTCTAGAAAAGAAAGGCTTTCAGCTCTGAAAGTTTGCTGCACGCTCCGATGAAATTTGTTGCACTATCAGAAAAAATATCTGATGGAAGATCTCTTCTTGCAGTCACTCGCTTGAGTGATACCAACAATACATCCTTAGACAAGTCAGAAACGACGTCGATGTGGACAGCTTTTGTCGCGAACCAAACAAATATGGCAACATAAGCTTTATAGGAAATCTTGCCCCTGATGTCCACAGAAATCGACGCTACAACGAAAGAATGGGCGTATTGGTGTTAACCGCTCAACAGGAAGATTACCCATCATATGTTGAAGGAATTTTGGTTTGCAACATACACAATGAATACATGATCGGACAATACGTCTAGTGAGATCATGATCATTGACAATTTTGTGTAACAGTATTGTAAACGAATTAAAGCCACTAGCGCTTTAAGTTCGTCAAGATATTTTTTAATATGTAGATATCGAACATATCGCGTTACAAATCCATATTTACTTGTTAGTAGAGTAGGATGTTTCTGGCTTTGGCCATTTCAAGTCTTCCTCCAACCTTCAGTAGTTCAAATCCTTTAGTTGTTTCCAAGAGCGGATCCAAGCAATGCATAGCAAAGCGCTATGTAGTTCATAAGGTGTAAGTGGTCCATCCACCTTTTTCGTGTTATCTTTTTTAAGTCTAGTGTAAAAACATATCCTCCATGAAACAATCCGCACTTCACGAGTATGAGTACTGTATCTGTCAAGCGCTTCAAGAAGATAATTATGTTAAATACTGATTTATGCATTTCTGCATTAACAATTTCCATGTCAATGTCATTACTTCTTCCATTAGGCCATTCTCTTTCATCTTCGTATAGAAACACAGGTCCATTAAACCAAATTGAAGTTATGAATTCTAATGGTGGGACCGATTCATCCCATTTTATTTTCAACAACCACAGCTCCTGAAGTAGAATTTTCGCAGTAACGATTACTGGTGCTAGTAGTCCTAGCGGGTCAAAGAGCGATGAGGCGATGGATAGTATTGTTCTTTTAGTGATGGTTCCATTTATTGGATGCTTTGGTAGGAATGAAAATATAAAATGATCTTTAATTTGATCCCATTTAGGGCCAAGAACACTAGTGACAGAAGTATCAAAATTTAAATCCTTGTTAGAGTGTTCCACTCCGAAAAATTGGTAGGTGGAATGCCATTTTTTCAGCTCAAATCCACCTAAGTTTAGCAATTATGTTCCCTCATGTTTTATGCTTGATAGCTAATCAAGTGAGTCAGAACCACACGGTAGATCGTCGACGTAGAACAATGACTTGACGACATCTGACCCAACGACAAATCGCGACACATACTGATCCGCGTGGTAGTGTAGACTACGCACAGCAAGATAAGGTACGGCTCCCATTCCGCAGGTGACAGTTTTGAGCTGAAATGTTCTTATGAGGCGAACTCCTTTATAAAATGTACTGAAACCCACAATGTTCCTCATTGATTAGGATCTGCCAATACATTTTAACGATGTCTGCAGTAAGAGCGAAGCGATGTAAACGAAAACCTTGATAGGGTAAATAATGTAATCAATATTGGGTTTATTATACATTTATATTTAATAGAATTAAACTATTTCTAAAAGTATCAAAAACTTTTGTGCGTCATACACCAAAATATATCTGTTATTTACTACTATATACAAAATATAGAAATAATATAAATAAATAATTAAGTAATTAAGTAATTACAAGTTAACTTTCAATTGTAGGTCCAACCATTTGAAGGTGATTTATCGATTTTTGCGTAGTTGTTCGACAAGACGCATCAAATACAACTCTCAAATTCGTTGTAGGGCTATTTGGTTTCAAAACGCAATGATGAGAGATATAGTAGTGAGGTTCCTCAAAATTTGGATTGGGCAGTGCTTTCATGTGGCCAAGACTCTCATATTCATCCATGAAGGCTAAATATTCTTTCTAGAGCATAGCGAATTGTTGCAATCTCCGTTCTAACGCATCAAATCGTCGCAAAGCTGTATTATAAGATTCACCCAAGCAAGAAGGGTAATCTTTGAACGGTATGTTCACTAAGATCCTACCGTTAGGAATTCGAGATACAGTGTCAATATATAACCTTTCGCAGCTATGCTGTTCAAGTGTCCACACGTTCGGCTTCTTCAATTCGCCAAAATTTTTCCAACTTTAAATCCATAGACTCCTCGCGAGCAAACAAGCATTTGGCATTAAACGCGTTAAAGTTTGCTTGATAGCGTCCCGAAACGACCCAGCCTACTAGCGTTTTCTGTAAAATCAGAAGATTATTACCAAGTTTAATTTGTCCTACAGAAAGTAAATTAAAGAAAGTAACTCAATTTTAGTCGATTTATTAAATTGATGATCAGCAAGTGCAATGTTTGGAGGAGTAAGCCAAGTAGATGTATGTATCTCCGGTTCTGGATGATAGGAGATGTGGGAAGGAATGCAAAATTCAAGGAGGAGAACTTACCACCACTTTCAATCTCTATGTTGTGTTTGCTACGTAGAAGCATCAGTTTTTGTGAAAATTCGTTAGTTATAAAATTAACTTGTGAGCAAGAATCCAGCAAAACTCGGCCAAGATGATTGTTTCCGGAAATGTAGCGAACTACAATCTCTGCAGTGGCGTGTTGTCAAATGATGATGAATTGTTCATGTGTTTATGAACAACGGATGCCGAAGTAGAATTTGACGAATCTGATGTATTCCTACAGCTCAGCAAAGTTTTAAAGTTCAGAGACTCCTTCCATTTGCGATTGGTTTCTTCATCTGCTTTCTGTAAAACATAATAAATAAGTATAGCTTGTGAAATTTGTGCAGTTTAGTTCCACAATTGAATTAAACTTCGCAGGCTTAGAAATAGACGAAAGCTCAATAAAGAGGAAGTGAGGTGCGCCACACGACACTCGAGTATTTCTGGCGTTACGGTGGCTGCACGAAATGGTGTTTTGTCAAATCCACTTTTGGCGTTGCTGTTTTGTTTTCTTAAACCCACGGCTCTTATATTGCTGCGCCTTTTGCGCTTTAATATAGGTTTAAATATTTATGAAAATTTGTTTCATATCTCCATTACTTCGTACACGTGCAACGTGCAGATGCTCCTTACACGAATAGCGTGTTACAGGTGTAATATATTTACGTAATGTGACGCTTACAGATAACGGCTCCGGTATTACATATTCTCCAACGCGTACTTTACACCATCACCTACTAGTTGGTACTATGAGAAAGATGTGTATGAAATAGTTAAATGGATGAATGCAGTACTTTAGAGTAATCAAAAAATAAAGTAACATTTTTTTTTTTTGGGAGGGAAAGAAATTAGTCATTAAAGTGCAATTTCTACGGCTTATATTTATCGAACGGCGAATTCAAAAAGCTTCACATTTTTTAATAATTTATCTTCTAGTTAAACTAAAAAAATTCCAATAAAAAAAGTGTTGAATTTTGCAATATTTTTAAAAATTAAAAAAAAAGTAGTTTTTGACCAAAAAATTTTACTTTATGTTGTTTAAAAATATGTTCAAACTTGACTTTTCTTATTTTTTTTAGTTTAAATAGAAGATAGTTTAATGCCAAAGATAATAAACTTTGCCCCAATTCCATAAGACATTAAAGTTTTTTTCTATCCTGCTCGCCAATTAAGCAAAATCGTAAAAATGAAAAACTGAGAAATCGCGCGTCAAAGTTTTTGCTTTCCGCCCAATCTGATATATACTATGTATCTACTAGACGCTCGGTCACTATTTTCCTTCTAGCTTCGAAAATATTTCGAATTCTCATCTAAAACTTTGCATCTAAAACTTTGGTGACATTTTCTTAGATTATTTTTAAAAAGATTTAAGGAAAACAAAAAAAAATCGATTTTTTGAAGCTTCTAAAGCAGGCTCCCTCCTAAACAGCGAAGAAAACACTATGCCAAGAAAGCAAATGCTAGCTTACGTACTTACCCTAGTACGCATTTTACAATTCCCACTAACTAGATTCTAGGAAACGAAAAATGTTGGTATTAAAAGCTTCTTCTTCAGTTTGCACAAATTGGCTAATAATCGAAAAATTAATACCAATATCCTTAAAAATTATTATGCAAGTTGTTTGCAAAAGTTTCGGCCAAAGTTGTAAATTTTTGAATACATACTTCACACCAATGTATATATCTTTTATTTCGGAAAAAATATTCCACTAATTCATATGTTCATACTTTCTGGCCAAGTGCCAAGCGTTCAAATGTTATCTGCATTTCTTAGCTATTTCTAATATTTACATAAATAGTATAGAAAAATAGAAGACTATAGAATTAAATGGAAAGAAAACTTGCTACATTTTATTTGTAATAAAATTCCTGTGTATCCATTAACGCAATCAATTTCACCGACAGCTTCTGTTGCCTTTACTTAATGTTTAATAATTGAGCTTTCACAAGTGTATCTTTATAAGCAATGGAAAGCTATAAACTAATTTACCTCAAATGGATATTTTATTAAACCAACAGGTCATTTAAAACACCCTACAGAGTCACTGATGGGCACCTTTATATTCAGGCATATTATAATTCGTTCATATAGTGAAATGGAAACAGAAAATTGTGGTAGAAGCTGCTACCAGCAGCACAATATAACAGCAGGAGTCCGCTTGCTGGATCATCATAGACAAATGGTGTCTGCTACAGATTGCTACACTCATCGCTGCATGGCAATGGATGTGAGTGATATATGTATATCTCCATGGGTCGGTGTGGGAGAAATACAGTTAAAGCAAAAGTAGCGGTCAAGTATGCGAAGACACAGCTGGCAGAGGTTATCCACTTGTGACGGGGTCACAACACGCTCTTGCCCGCGTAAACAAGAAGAGGAAGAATAAATATGGCACAATATATATTTACTGTTATATAATGGTTACCTGTGCTTATAAACCTTCTTCCTCATGCACTTCTTATTTTTTTTATTTTCAATTCGAGTGTATATCCAACTGCTTGTCGGGTGGTCTTATCTTTTAGCGGCATAAATTAATCACTGTTGCCGCTTTATGCAGGCGCGCGAATCACTCTGATCCACTTACATCTATATTTATCATCATAATTAATGGAACGGCAGTAATTTATGTGCAACCGAGTTACAATATTTATATGCAGAAGTAGCAGATTATTGAAGATGGATACAAATGATATATTATATATTTACATCAAAAATAATGCAGAATGCAGGTGAAATTAATATCATAAAGGTTTGGAATGAAAGCTTTTGAGATTTAAAATAACAAATTGTTTTGATTTATATTTAATGTTAAAGACAAGTATAATGACTTTAATTCATTAAATAACAACAATAACTATTAAGGTAAATATAAACCGTTAGAAATTTTTCTTTCGCAGATATGGAAATTTTCAACTTTTTAAAGTAAGAAAATATTTTATATATCTTTAAAAAAAAAACTGGAAAACTGATTCTATTTGATACTTATTTGAATCCCCTTAGATCCTACTGAAACTACAAATGTCTTGATTCAATTCATCTGCTTTCCATAACTGAAACCTCTAAGGCAGTAAGCCAAATAATTCATATGAATGAAATTGAAGTATTTTATTCTATACGAGCATAACATTGGAAAGTGAGCAAATAATTATTCCGCAAGTGACGTGATATCATGGACAGGGATGTAATGAGAAGGCCGGTTAAAGATTGAAATTCTATGAAAAAGCAACAATTAAATGAAGTAAAAAAACTGCAGTAGAAGCTTACACGCCATTTCTTATGCATATCTATGTCCATATAATGCCACGACAACATATTTATATATCTAAATATGTATATATTTATATATGCTTTGCTGCGAGAGACATTTAAATTTTTTTCGGACTTTGTTCGTTAATAACCTTCATGGTGAATCTGTTTCACATTCGTGTATTTATGGTCATCTCGATAGTAACTCGATTGCATAAATGACATTTCGCGCTTAACGATGTGGCGGCGGAGACGGAAAATGCTCCAAGCCCGCGGGGTTTAGGTACTTCTAGAGATATGCTTTTTTGTAAGACAGTAAAAGATAAATGCGATTTAGGAAGCTTCATGAATGGTTAAGACATTAGGTCTCGCCGGTTTTTAAATAAAATGCTATTTTATATAGGTTACAAGGAAATTTTTCGAAAAATTGTCCATCGCTAGTCACTACTTTTTCCATCTTTCTGTCAAAGCTCGAATACCATTACCATGGAATTGATCCTATTTGCGGGTGCTATTGATGAGCTAGTAGGACTAGTTAGAAAGCTCCTGTCCTCTAAATACTCAGATACTCGAGCAGAAGTCTCTTTAACAAAGCCCTTAAAAGTGGCTCTAGAGAGCACTGTATAGGTGCACTTTTGAGAAAAATCTTACATTTTACCCTACACGTGCAGCTTGCAACTTACGTCTGCAACACACGTACACATTTATGTGTTGAACGTTTTATGTCATCATCAACGCTACTTACCGTTTTGGCGCATTATATTACATTGTTACTTTCCCCTTGAATGTGATCGAATAAATTAAGAATCAGCCACCAGCCGTCAAGTCACCCCAAACAGTAAATTAAACACCGGGCAATAACAACAGCAACAATCTTAGCAGCGCTTATGCAACCAACCAGCTATTCCTGCGCGTGGAAGCATCATTAACTCGCTGCGGCAGACTCAGGTCTTCGCCGTCAGCACCAAGGTCCTGATGTGATGGTAGGCTTTCTTTCGCATTTTTTATAGTATTTATTTGCGGATTTCATTTCGAATTATTGATTTTCGAATATTCAGTTGCCACGTCTACGTCCACACACACACATACACCCGCCCTTTTGCATAATTATATTTACTCTGACACACAGGTGTGAATCAATCGTGACGGTGCTCGCGTTCATGCAATTGCGGTTGGTGGCACATGTGGCTTGCTGTCAAAGCGCGCTGGCAACACTGCAGGCTGAGTTTTGGCATTGATGCAACTTTATTTTAAATATAATTATATGTTTAAATACACACTCACGCAAATTGTACTCATTTTGTTTGCTGTGTGTGAATAGAAGCAATGCTGTATGTAGATGTGTAAGTGTCTGCAGCCGCGAACAACCAAATGGCTGCCGCTATATGATAAGCAACTAACTACCCAGACACCGCAACAGGGCAACAGCGCAACAGCTGTTGGACATGCGGACACTCGGTCGTAATTACAGGCAGCTTTGCAACAAACATTAAATGACATTTTCGTTGCCTCACAGTCAAATTCCGATCGTTGACATCTGAACTGATCTAATGGAAGCGATTCACTTTACTCAGCTGTACGCTTTTTCGAATAGGATTTGTTAAACTATTTACACATAAGAGTCCATTTGGTACTTTTTCTGATTTTTTGTAAATTTATTTTGTTTTTTTTCCATGTTCACAATTTAACATACGTCTATTTTAAAACCATATAAAATAGACCGTTATTTTGTAATGTTTATTACTTTTTCTTCATAACGCATTCCTATTTGTAATAACGCAATTTTTATATCATAAGATATTTTGATAACGGTAAGCGAAGGGGGGTGGTCTGGCGAGCTTGTGCTGAAAAGAGGTTCGAGAACCTTCAGATGCCTAAAGGACTATCTGATCAAGTCTCAACATAAGAATTTCAACTCACATAAAACGAAGAGTTAATAGAAGTAATAGACTTATAGTTTTATGGTTTTATGACTACGCGCGAAGTATAGTCGAACATCGTATCAAGAGAGTGACTAAATTTCAGAAAAGTCTGGTTAGGCAAAACATAAAATGAAGTCTATTAAGAATTTTTGTACATGTATTGAGGTGAAAATTGCAGAAGCAAGAAAAGACTAAGTTTGGGTTTCATTACCATGTTTTATCAAAATCAATAAAATTAACTCAATTAAACTTAACCACTGAAGTCCGAAAATCTTTATATTATGTATACCTAAGGAATCAAGTTGAATTATTGATTGAGTTTTATTTCATAATTAAGTTTTAATGTGTCGTTGAGACATAGTATATAACACTTACTCAGATTTGTAGACTTAGCCAGTGACTAAAATGGATGCTCAATTTATTGGGAAACATCCAGCACTTAATTTCTAGGTTTCATTAAACCATTAACTATGCCAAAGAATACACATTATTTTATAATTAAGTAGTAAACACTTAAAGAGTTAACTTTATTGAATTTTCTAATATTAAAAGAAATGATTGTACAAGGTAATATCGCAGAGGACCGCTGCGAAGTTAATTGTATTTCCGAAGCGCACAGGATGGGTATCGATAGAAGTTTAGTAACGTAGGTGTCGACGCGGCGCAGTGTGTATGATAACGCGCAATTATGTTTGCTATCCCGTTGTCCCTCCTTTTTGTTTAGTGGGTTGGTGTGCTGATGAGGTGAGTTCTGTTGTAGTATTATCAGCTGTGGTAAATTGCGATGTAGCATTAGGATGCGCCAATTTTATCGAATAGAAGGGGTGGATGCTTAACTCATTTAAACAGCCAGCTTATAACTTCTTTCCTTTGTTAAAATAAGTGTATGGGTACCCGTTTGAGAATATTTGATATACATACATTCATATACTATACATCGATTTTGTGTGCAAACTTTTTGCCTCACCGCAGGCTTCAGAAAATAGTTAACAATGCACTTGTCAGTGTTGGAGGTTTGCAATATAAATCTGTTTCGGCCTTAACGTCCTGTTTTAACGAGGCTCTACTATCCCCAAAACGGTCTACGAGAAAAACTTAGTTGTGTCAGACCAAGGATTATGTCAATAGTTGTAAAATATTTGGGTTATGCTTTACATTGTTTTTATAACAATAGATTGGTCGAGAATTTGGTTTTCAACAACATCACAAATTGGGAAAGAAGAAAGTACTAAAAATTCACACCAGCGTTGTAATATGGCAGTATTAGAGCGGAAACCCGTAGCCGTTAAAATTATGCAAAATAGTTGAGACTTCATTTATATTGTAGAGAAGTTCACGCAAGTGAGGAAGTTCTCTTACTCCACTCACTTGGGAGTGCCCAGAAATGATTTTTCTACATATGGCTCAAGCAGCTCACGACTTGCGGTCTTTGACCAAGTATCCTCAAATAGCGAAACATCCTCTGCGATGAACGGGACAAAGGCAGATACGAGTAGGTCCTTGTGGCGTTTACTACAGTGGCCATATAAAGGAGCGCAAGTTTGGTGTGGGATTAGTGGTGGATAAAAGTCCAGCCACAACCCGCATCGAAGCGCCCCGACGGAAGAGAAGGACGATATGACCAAAGATGCCTTCCATGAGTGCTTGAAGCGCGCCTATGAGATGTGCCCCTGCCACGATGTCAAAATCGTGCTTGGCGACTTTAGCGCCAGGGTGCGCAAAGAAAATTTCTTTGGCACTACGGTCGGTAAATTCAGCCTCCACGACGGAATATCCCCAAATGGGTTGAGGCTGATCGACTTCGTCGGGGCCCGAAATATGGTTTTCTGTAGTACTAGATTCTAGCATAAGAAGATTGATGAAGCTACCTGGCTGATCAGCAAAAAACGCACGCCAACAAACACAAGGAAGGTTCGACGTCGAGAAGGTGCAATCACAAAAGACAGCCGAACGGTCTTCTACTCGACTTGCACTCTGAGAGCACTCGTCAACAGCTTGGTATAAGGGAACTGTGGGACGACATTTCTAACTCCTTACGTACTGTTGCAACCGAAACTATTGGTTTTCTGAAAGTACAAAAGAACAATTGGTACGACGAGGAGTGCCGTCTCACAGTGGCGAGAAAACAGGCTGCCGACCTCGCCACGTTACGATCGACCGCAAAAATATGGTGGCTTACAGTAGGTTTCACGATCAGAGCATACTCTTGTAGAACCCCAAAAGTGATCTAGTGCCCGGAGCATACTTAAATTACGGAGGGAACACTTCTCCAACCTGCTGAATGGTAGTGAACACACAATGCCAGCGAACCCGATTCCCCAATCGATGACGATGGAGCAGACCTTCCATTGCCCGACCATGAAGAAGTTCGAATAGCAATTACCCGGATCATACTTAAATTATGGAGGGAACACTTCTCCAGCCTGCTGAATGGCAGTGAACACACAATGCCAGCGAACCCGATTCCCCAATCGACGACGATGGAGCAGACCTTCCATTGCCCGACCATGAAGAAGTTCGAATAGCAATTACCCGGATCATACTTAAATTACGGAGGGAACACTTCTCCAGCCTGCTGAATGGCAATGAATACACAATGCCAGCGAACCCGATTCCTCACTCGATGACGATGGAGCAGACGTTCAATTGCCCGACCATGAAGAAGTTCGAATAGCAATTACCCGCCTGACGAACAACAAAGTGGCGGGGGCTGATGGATTGCCGTATGAGCAATTCAAACACGGCGGTGAAGAACTGATAAGGAGCATGCATCAGCTTCTTTGTAAAATATGGTCGAACGTAAGCATGCCCAACGATTGGAACTTAAGTATGCTATGCCCAATCCATAAAAAGGGAAACCGCACAATCTGCGCCTACAACCGATAAGCCTCCTCAACATCGCATATAAGGATCTATCGAGCGTATTGTGTAAAAGATTAAAGCCCACCGTCAACAWACTGATTGGACCTTATCAGTGTGGCTCTAGACCTGGCAAGTCAACAACCGACCAGATATTCACCATGCGCCAAATCTTGGAAAAGACCCGTGTAAGGAGAATCGACACTCTTCGTCGATTTCAAAGCTGCGTGCGACAGCACGAAAGGGAGCTGCATTTATGCCGCGATGTCTGAATTTGGTATCCCTGAAAAACTTATACGGTTGTGTAAGCTGACGTTGAGCAGCACCAACAGCTCCGTGAGAGTCGGGAAGGACCACTCCGAGCCGTTCGATACCAAATATGGTTTCAAACACGGCGATTCCTTATCGTGCGACTTTTACAACCTGCTGCTGGAGAAAATAGTTCGAGCTGCAGAACTAAATAGAGAAAGTACCATCTTCTATAAGAGTGTACAGCTGCTGGCGTATGCGTAAACATCACCAACAATGTCAGCCTAGAAATCCAACGCAGGATAACTCTTGCCAACAGGTGCTACTTCGGACTGAGTAGGCAATTTAGAAGCAAAGCGGTGTAAGCGGTGTCTATGTCAGTAAGAAGAGAAGAAGAGTATACTTAACATTTTGATCACTAATTATTCACAAAGCAACTGAGTTATGTGGTTGATAACTATTGTTTATTTTGTATTTATGTTCTTAAATGTTTATATGAATATAACTTTAAACAAATTTTAAATGCAATTATGCCAAATATCAAGACACCGCCTCCAGGAGGAGGCAAATTAAATAAAACTGGCAAAAGAGATGTCACAATCAAAGAACTAATAAAAAAACTAGAGGAAATGGATTTAATGTGTAAAAAACTCTCACTGGAAGTAAATACTTTAAAAGCCGAAAATATATTGCTTAAGTCCACTGATATAAAGAAAATTGAGAACTTGGAAAATAAGGTTGAATTCTCAACGGATGAAGAAGAACTAGCTAGGGAAACGGAATAAATTCTAAAAAAAAGACCGGTTAAGAAACGAAAACCGCAGTATTCTCCTCATCTTCCGAAAAAAGAAGAGAAACCCATATCAAAACCGATTACCCTAAAAAATAGTTCGCGGCCTTCAACAATTATGGTGTCTGGAGATGCCAACGACAGTAATTATCAGCAACTATATGTTATTGAAAAATCGGATGCAAAAATTATAAAATATATTAATTAAAAATACGATTAAACGTTTTAAGGAAGAAAAACTTTTAGTAAGTTAAGTTAAATTAGATAAGTTTCAAACTACAACATTGACTATTTATGGAGATAAAAGTCCGCTCTCACTTACCACTGTGTACAATCCTCCAAGGCATCAAATCCAATTTTAAGAGTACCAACACTTAATAAACAGACACAGGTATAGGTTTAAAATGGGTGGAAAATTCAAAGCAAAGAACGCGCACTGGAGTTCACGGCTTACGACTGCAAAGGGGAGAGAACTTTATGAAACACGGCAGTTATCTTTAAAGACAAAGTTTTAAAACAAAACCGACACATACGAACGCCAAACCCTTTGAGAGTTTTACTATACTGACCTAGTACCATCACCCTGACTTGGAATTTCTCACCCCCCAGACAATAATCCCAAAAATGTTCCACAGTGTAATAACTGGGCCAGAGACGATTCAAAAAAAACAGAAGTATTTTCGGAGTATTTTGCCAAAATATTCTCCCCATATGAAATACATTTAGATTATCCTACTGCTTACAGTCAATAAAGCGAGAAAGTCTCAACTTGCACAAGCAGTGAGCCAAGTGAGGAAATTAAAAACCTGAAAAACAAAAAATCCCCTGGTTACAGCTCTCAAATAAGTATAGTAAAAATTACCAACATTATTAACGCGACTTTTCATTTTAAATACGTGAACCCTTATTGGAAAAATGCTGAAATTATGATGATTCCAAAGTCAGGAAAATCATGATATGAATTATCTTCTTACAAGCTATCACTTCACAAATCACTTCTATCGATAATATCGGAGCTTTTTGAGAAAATTCTCATAAAATGTATCAATAAAATCATTGAACGAAAAACCATAATTCCAGCGCATCAGTTTGGGTTTCGAGCCAACCATTCTACGATTGCCCAAATCCACAGGATTACACACATTGTCACAAAGGACTGCTTTCGAAACTGAAACTGATTTTACCGAAACAGCATTATGACATCATAAAAAATACTTATCAGGTCGCTACTTTAGAGTTAAAAAAGGAGACAAATATTCTATCCTTAGGGACATAAAAGCAGGAGTTCCACAAAGTAGTGTGTTGGGCCCTCTTCTTTATATTCTATTCACGCACGACCTGAAAGTATACTGCAATTATACTACAGCCACATTTGCAGATGATATCACGTTGCTTCCTGTTGGTAGTAGGGAACATGAGTCCACTACTAATCTTCAAAAAGCTGTAAATAAAGTCTTACAATGGGCAAAGAAATGGCTATGGTGCAGTACTCTGAGGATTTACTAACGCAAACAATAAGAAAGTCATCCAACAATTTCAAAACAAAGTACTAGACTAATTGTCAAAGCAACTTGGTATTGTAGAAGGTGGCGCAAAAATAACCTTACGATGTTTTTTGACTGTAATTTTTTAAAAAAATTAAAAACTTTGGATTCTGCTTGTGGATTTTTTTTAGTTGGACTTTTAAACTTTTTTACATCAAGTCGAGAATATGATACATATCATATAATGGCCGAGGCGCCAGTTTTATGGCATTTTCCATCACTTTGGCCAGAACTTCGGGCAACAGGTCAGAGTCTGAGGCTTGTTGACATAAACGCGCGACTATAAATCGTGCTGGTCAGTGCAAATCGCCGAAACGGGAGATTCGGCGCCCGGAAAATGCATCCATCAGCATATGTGCCGTTGTATCGTCCTGTTGGAACCACATGTTTTTCAATCCTAATTCATCAAGTTGTGGCAAAAAGAAATCGTTCATCATTGCTCTGTAGTACTCACCACTCACAGTAATCGTTTGGCCCGCGACGTCTTCGAAGAAAAAAGGTCCGATGACTCCTCCAGCAAAAACAGCACACCACAAAGTGACTTTGAGCGGGCGTAATGGCTCTTCGTGGGCTACTCGCGGATTTTCAGTGCCCCAGAGACGTAAATTTTGTTTATTTACGTATCCGCTAAGATGGCCTCATTACTCATGATCATTTTTTATGAAAAATCATCTTCCTCTTGGTGGTGATTAAGGATGGCTTGAGCGTATGCTAGACGTGATTGGTGGTCATCAGCTAATAGCTGATGCACCTTCTGGACTTTGTACGGAAAAATCTTCAAATCTCGCACCAAAATTCGCTGTAAACACCGTCGACTGATACCCATTTCCGTGGCACGTCGTCTGTTCGCTGTCGACGGCGTTTCAATGACATCCTCGGCAACAGCAGCAATATTCGATGACGAACGGCTATTCCGGGGTCTGTCACGCCCGGAAGCATCTCGTCAGGAATAAAGGAATGTTTAACTTATTCCAGTGTGAGAGCGCCCCAAAATTTTCGTTTTATGACATTTTTCATTGTAGCCAGATTAGAGAAAAAGCTATTTGTTGGGCATTTTAAATAAAACACCCAATTCGCATTTTCCACACCACCTATGAGGTATACAAAAGGGCGCGTTACCGAAGTTATTTTTGGGTGCTCGGTTCCCCAGTAGGCCTATATTACCCATTAAAATTTTATTGACATACAAAAATTTAAAAAACGAAACGATAAAAATTCATATTGTATAAAAAATTAACAAAAAACAATATCACTCCATATCACAGCATAATAATAAAGTAGAATACTTAAAACTATAAAAATAAACGTATGTACATATGCCAATATTTATGCCCCAAATTCTTATTTGTAACTAATAAATTTCTAATCTTTATCGTTCTAAGCTTAGAGCCTCTTATACGAATCTACTTAAAAAAACTTATTTTAGTATTAAATATTTAGCTCATTGCAACCACTAAAAAAGGAAGATAAAAACTACAAATGTGAAACATACAAAATTTTATTCTTAAAACTGGGTAGAGATAAATCTTTGTTTAAAAATTTTGTCACAAAATAAAATCTAATTCTAATACATAGAGCAATAACTACCTTTGGATCACAGTCTTCACAACACAAGAAGGGCCTAATATCTTTAATTTAGTAAAAAGAGTTTCTCCTACTCCTATTTTATGACAATTTCTTTCAAATTCCTCAACAAATTTTACTTCTAAATTATTAACAAATGCAACAAATTCTTCAGGCGGCTTCACTAAGTTGCATTTACCGATCTGGTTTTGGTGTATGAAAATGAATTCATCCGAAGATATTTCATCTCCTAAATAAGGTAATGGCAGAAGGCATGTGTGCATTTTAAAAATTTTCACATAAAGGTAGCCGCAAAAATAATTAAAAGCATTTTCCTTTAAAAAGTTAATTTCTAAAGTACTATCTAAAGTAATGGATCTAACAGTGGAGTGTTCGGGCCGTGGTAAACCCTGGAAATCCTTCCATGAAAGGTCACTTAAAATGGAATCATTGCACACATTAAGAGGAACATTATGGCTATGTTCTGTTCTTGCTTCGGGTTCTAAGGGCAACTCACAGTTACCTCTTGTTACGATATTTACGTAACGTGAACCCTACGACTTCCTAAATAAAGTAGAGAACATGAAAGGTGTAACTCTTGTACCTCCCCTACTTTTAATCTGACCAAAAAACTGCTCTAATATGTCCTGACATAGTCGTCTTGTCTTTAGGTAAGGAAACCCTGAGTGTGACAGCAATCGCCAAAATCGTCTTAAACTATTAATATTAATTAACCACCCCTTGATAAAATTGAAATTATGTGTTGTGTTGTTTCCTAACTCATCTACGACCCGAATTGTTTTTAAAACTTTTTCTGCCTCATCTAAAAACTGGTTTTGCTCTGGGGAACTTATAAAAACTTTTTTAGTGGGTACAATGGAATCAGTGAAACTACTATTAAAGATAACGAATAACTTATTGAAAAATGAAACGAAATCCGCGGTATTAATAAAGCTCATACTATTTGAGCTTAAGGCTCCCGACCTGTAAAGAGAAAGCATACTTGAAGCGACCGTATTACTTAACACTTGAGACGCGAATTTAATTTTAATTTTTTGAAAGGTATTGGGGTAAATATGAGCATCGGTTAATTTATGCGCACATCGATAACTCGATTTAAAGTCCTGTTTATAAAAATGGAATCAGATATACCAACATACGCGACTATTTTTATACTCTCGCAACAAAATTGCTAAAGAGAGTATTATAGTTTTGTTCTCATAACGGTTTTTTGTAAGTCCTAAAACTAAAAGAGTCAGATATAGGGTTATATACACCAAAGAGATCAGGGTGACGAGTAGAGTTGAAATCCAGATGTCTGTCTGGCCGGCCGTCCGTCCGTCCGTGCAAGCTGTAACATGAATAAAAATTGAGATATCATGATGAAGCCTGGTACACGTATTTCTTGGCTCCATAAGAAGGTTAAGTTCGAAGATGGGCAAAATCGGCCCACTGCCACGCCCACAAAATGGCGGAAACCGAAAACCTATAAARTGTCATAACTAAGCCGTAAATAAAGATCTTAAAATGAAATTTGGCACAAAGGAACGCATTCGTACATATCTCGAAAACTACTATAGCTATATCAACCAAACTGTACAGAGTCATTTCTTTTAGGCATTTCCATATACAGTTCTAAAATGGAAGAAATCGGATAATAACCACGCCCACCTCCCATACAAAGGTTATGTTGAAAATCACTAAAAGTGCGTTAACCGACTAACAAAAGACGTCAGAAACACTAAATTTTACGAGTGAAATGTCCGAAGGAAGCTGCATCCAGGCTTTTTTTAAAAATTGAAAATGGGCGTGGTGTCGCCCACTTATGAACCAAAAACCATATCTCAGGGAGTATTTGGCCAATTTCAATAAAATTCGGTATATAATAGTTCCTTAACACCCTGATAACATGTACCAAATATGGGTGAAATCGGTTCACAACCACGCCTGAAATCTCGATTATTACTTTATCATGCGAGAGTATAAAATGTTCGGTGACACCCGAACTTAGCCCTTCCTTACATGTTGAAATCAACTTTATTCTTCATATTTTGTAAAGAGTTTCGACTACATTTTAATAAATGGGGCTATCGTAAAAAAAAACCTATTTCCTTACCGTTAACGTTGAGAAAAGGCCGTGACATTGAAACACCTAACAAATTAGCTAAATTTTGAAAATTGGTACCCTGGTCACAAACAAAATGTCAAGGAACTAGCTCTATATTTTGAAGTTGGGTAAAGGCTTCCAGAATATATTTCTTGAGGGCATCCCCTTTACATGAGCCTCTAACAAAAAATAAGCTAAAATGTGGGACCAAGGTTCCCCACCTATACCTTGCACCATTATGGTCATTGCAGCTGTGACTATTCTAAATGTGCGATTTTCATCGCCATAATCTGCACCACCTATCACCCTATCAAATTTCCTATCATACTACAAATGACATTTCCGTGACATTTCATCACAAGAAACTGATATGAACTTTTGTTCCAAGGAAAATCCATTACTCCTAATTTGTAAAGACTTTATTCTGGTTTGGGTACAACCTGGGACAAAATTATGTAACGTAATTTCCGAGGGAAAACTAAGTTGGTGCTTTAGGTAGCGGCAAGCGATTGGCGACAAAAAAAATACACCCAAAGCTAATGTTTTATGGAAACAGTCATATCGCTTTGTCGATTACTATTTAAGAAACAACTCCTAACACAAGCACTTAACTGAGGAGGAACTTTGCTTCAAACTATCTCAAGAGGATCTGACTTTTCCCTAAGTGAACTACTTCTTAGCATTTCTCTACATCTTTCTAATTCAGTTGCCATTTGGACCAAATGAGCTTTTAAACTACTATTCACCTATTCTTTTTTATCTAATTTTATTTTTAAAATCCTATTCTCTTCCCTCAATTTTTTTTCTATCTGTCCTTGCTGTCAGACCCCTACCGGCTTTTTCACTACTATTTAGTAGTTCCTCCTCAAGAAGTGGCAGAGGCTCTAAAATATTATCGCGGTCTTCCCTTTCTAAAAGTGGAAATAGCTGCCTCGATGCACCGTTTGCATTTGAGGCAGATCCTTTCATTTGGGGGAAAAAAATCTTCAACGCCCATTTCAATAGTATTTTCATAAAAAGAATTTGGGGCGTTAAATATTGGCTCAATAAATAAATTCATATCCGGAACGGCTCTCGGACGCAATTTTTTTGCGTTACGCATTTCATTAGAAAAATGCAGCTCACACGCAAAAATGTGTTTAGGTGTTTTTTCGTTTAGATCTTCAAAAACACCTAAACGTTTGAGCCAACATTTACGCCTATTAAAAGAAACAAAATAAAACGAAATGTTATATACTACATAAATATGTATAATAATAATAGTGCAAAAAGTGCATATTTAAAAGTACGACTTTTTTATAAATCATAAATATTCAATGACAAATCGTTACTTTAAAATAATTAATCTAATGAAATGACGGCAATGACAATAAATTGACAGTTACGCTCTGAACATGTAGATCGCGACAGACTCCAAACGACATCTGTCAAATATTAAAATACACACGTTCTTATGGACGCAGTTATGTAGTCGTGCAGCTATCTCAATAACTCTGTCCTTAGGAACGTGTGTATTTTAATATTTGACAGATGTCGCTTGCAGTCTTTTTACTAAATCACAAACACTTTTTGCACTATTTAACGTTTTTTACTCACCGTTTGAGATCCGTTCCACTGTTTGGAAAGCTAAATATTCTGCCTCCCTCGCTGCAGCGAGCAACACATTTCATACAACTGCTGGTTGTTTTCGGCATTTTATCTGTAAAATAAAAAAAAAAAGTATTAAATAAATGCAAATTCAATGCAAATTTATTTAATATAAATTAAAATATACTCACATCTTTCAATATGCGTGCTGTTTCGCGTTCGGTATTCTTCGAAATAATRGCCGTTACAAATGGAGACAAAAAAATGAAAACTGTCTCCAATCGAATAATAATTTGGCGGGATTTTAATCTGGTCGTCCCTTTTTTCCAATTGCTACACGTCAAAACCTACTGAACTCGATTAGCTGTCAAAGTTCAGTAGGTTTTAACGTTTCGCAATTGCTCTCTCACTTCCAGTCAGAGAGGAGTTAAACATCTCTTTATCTCTGATCTCGTGTTGTGCCAGTCTCTTCGAAGCAAGCGGCTAAACGTCGCAGTGTTTCACCAGTACGTGTCAGACGGCCAGAAAATCTGCGACGAAATTTACGTTGTGCCAAAGTCACCGAACGATTATTGGTAAAATAAATAGTCACCAATAACCCCTAGAACACTGTAGCGTTGTTTATTTACATGTATTTCGCATGTGTTTACAACACAAATGTCAAAACAGAACTGATTTAGAGGTCAATTGCAAAATTTATAGCATCTTCTGATTGGAGGATTACTTTTGCGCCACCCTGTATAAATATGTAAAATGTTACTCCCAAATATCACATTCAGAAAACATGTTAAAATAAGTCAATTAACTTATAACCGGATATCTTTATGAAATAATCTCAATATCTCGCAAAATAAACATAGTTTTTATAATACCCTTTCTAATAGAATTTCTACTGTTCATATAAGCAATAGCATTATTTTATTAGTTTAAAAACTCATTTAGTAATTGGCAGAAAAATCGCAAAAGTCTCTTAGGGTTTCATCAAATATAATAGTAAAGGAATGGCAAAACAGCTGCAATGAACACTCGGATTGACAGATCATACTAATTTTTGACATCATAAATAAAGACAGTTGTACCAACCTAGAAAGAAATGTACCTGCCTCCCATATAAGCGGGAGATTCAAATGAAGAGTTCCCGATAATTTCTGTACAAGGGAAGTTGTAGTGAATACAAGATGGATTCTAAAGTAAACTTTTTTTTTAATCAAGCACCCCCTAGTGACGCCATCTATATGTCAACTGATGCAGTAAAATCTGCTATCTTTGTCGATTGTCTAGTGACAAAATGAGGTTCGAACAAAGAGCCAACATTATATTTTGTTTCAAAATTGGAAAAACTATTACCGAAACTTTTCAATTGATAAACAAGTTTATGGCGACGATTGCCTATCCTGTAGAAGGGTGGTTTCAACGCTTTCAAAGTGGTCATGAGTACATAAAGGACGATTAACATGTGGGCCAATCAAAAGCCGTGATCACCAGAAATTCCATCGAAACTGTGAGTGAATTCATCAAAAAGCAGGAAAGCATGATGAAGACGTAGAAGCCATTCAAAAGTCTTACACCGGCATACTGGCGGCCATACACTCGTTCGACATGCTTTTGGACCGTACAAAAAGGTGTATTAAAGCAGAAGGAGACTATTTTCAATAAAATAAATTAATAATTAAAATTTATGGACACGAACACATAACTAATTCTACTCATTTAACATTACAACAACAAATAAGTTAAAGATTAAATTGTGACTAATAAAGCTTAAGGAAACAATATTTGAGCTACTAAAGCATAATTATTTATTCACCTTTCTGCACTTTTGCCTTCTTTTTTAGAAAATGAGTGCTGCAAGTAAGGTAGCAGTAAATTACCAGCGTTTCAAATAACTACCACATAACTATATGAAACATATGTATGTGTTTGTACATGCAACAGCTAATAAAGCGAGAGAAGTGATTATGAGTAGGATATGTGCCTGCAAGGTGTTTATTTGTGAAAATGTGTAATGTCTTTGTGTTGCGCCTGATAATATTAGCAAGCGTGTGTGAGTCTGTTTGTGTTGGTTGGTAAATTTGTTTGCATATAAGTATTGTTTATGCTGCTCATATCATATAATTAGGAGTAGATGAAAATATGTTACGCAAACATGTGTATAAGTGAAGACTATACAGAAATGTTCATTACAAAGTGAAAAGGTTTACGAAAAACGTCATATGGAAGTATTTCTATAGCAAGGCTGCCACCGACTTTAAATTATCATCAAGGAATGAAAGGAGTCTAGGAAAAAGTTCCCTTTGGAAAGTGCTGAGAGCTGTTGGTTAATTAAAGTTAAAATAAATCTCTTGAAGTTAATATATAACGCCTTTTTGCTTAAAATATAGTTTTTTTTTTCATAGAAACGTTGTACTGGCTCGACGCTTTGATACTAATGACTCTACACATTTGCTTTCAAATTGTTTGTCCGGATAAGAATTGGTTACTGAATGGTTGGAGTTAGAATCCGAATTCAACTTTTTTCACAAAATGGGGAGACACATTGTCAGTCACATTAGTAATTATCCAGTTTTTAACGCTGCACATACTACTTCCCGTACCCTTCATGTAAATGTAATGGCGAAGAGAAAAAGAAGTGAGCTTTCTGGAACACACAATGTTACCTGTTGTTTTTTTTTAATCTATCGTGGTTGCAATGAAACCTCACTCACGCCAAGTACACACTTAAAGCAGCGCTTAATCTTTAATGCATACACATCAGCGTCTATAATGTTGTTTATACCGTTATAAGTACAGCAGGTTGCAACTTGCACATTTGTTTGCATTCTACTTACATAAATATATTTCGCTATATTTTTCACTAGTTCATGGCTAACATTCTATTACGTAGCTTCCACCGCCCTTCTGCTCTCAATACGACGGTATTTCAGGAGCTTTTTGTTTAATTTTGAATTGTGCTTAATCTCAGATATTCTCACAAAAAAAGCAAATTGTGGTTGGCGGTTCCCCAACAGAAGTAAGTGCAGTTTGTATGCTGGGTTCTTGACTTGATTGCCTTTTTCACTTACTAGTTAATGAACCAGTTGAATAAGACTTTTGCTGCACTTTTAGAACGCAACAAGCCAAAAAAGTAAAAGGTTTGTAGGAGCTACGGTTTTTTCTAATGTTATTTGTTTTAATGTTTATGTTTTGATAAAACCGCTGTTTAGTGACCAAATCTAAAAAGTAATTTTGAAGACCCAGCTCTCCAAGGTTTCCAAAAAGATTGCATAAATAATTTGGATACAAAAGCTTCTAATTACAAATTTGCGTACTGTACGGACGCACATATCTATATATATGAAAGCTTCGTTGCAAATATAAGAGAAATATAATGATTTGAATTTGTTCTGAAAGATTCATAGAGAAATATTTGAGTTTCATTTATAAAAGCTTATACAAAAACGTATATTCTCAAAGCTATTCCAAAAATCTGCCACCCTAAGTTTTATAGCAAGAAAATATCATTATAATTCAGAGGTCGTCCAAACTCTAAGGATTTTTGTCTAAACCTTTTTTCAGCTCCAGGTACATAAAACACATTCAATTATTATTTTTACTGATACTTAATATAACGAAATGGACGAAAGCACTCCAGCTCTGAAAGTATTCGACGCAGTACCCGCCGGGGGAAGCAGAGAAAGAGGAAGACCTAGACTCCGTCGGAAGGACCAAGTGGAGAAGGACCCGGCTTCACTTGGAATATCTAATTGGCGCCACGTAGCGAAAAAAAAACGACTGGCGCGCTGTTGTTAACTCGGCTAATCGCGTAAGCGGTGACTATGCCAATCAAGAAGAAGAATTAATATAATGAAGTTATGAATTGATGAAGTTATGAATTAACAATAATAATAATAATTTCGTAAAATAAAAAAATAAATAAATGAATTAAGAATAAAAGTAGTGATGTCAGCAACGGGGGCAACAAACTTGTTGTGATCCTCTCACTGCAACTGACAAGCAATTTACCAAGCTACTTGATACAGATGTAAATGCGGTGAAAGAGGACCAAAGTGGCATCAACAGTTCCGGAGAGCCGATACCATATAACGCTTAAGCGCATATCAGTGCGTCAGTCCTTTTGTGTCACTACGTTTTGGCGTGCGGTGCTGAATCTTCAAGAACGATCTCACCATAGTTGCTATGCTCTTTTTAATTCTACAAATGGAAGTGCACCACACGACACTAGAGTATTGCAGACTTTACGGTGGCTGCACGTAATGGTGTTTTTTTAAATCTATTTTTGGCGTTGCTGTTTTGTTTTCTTAAACCCGCGGTTCGAATATTGCCGCGTCTTTTGCGCCTTAATATAGTCGTAAATATTCTCCATTACTTCGTATACGTGAAAGATATGGATGGATGAAGTAATGCTACTTTCAAGATATTAGGATTACATTACATAAGACTAGCTAACATACATGAAGTCATGTGTAAACGTTTAGGCAAGTGAGGTAAGTTCTCTGATCGCCATTTACATTTGAGTGGCCAGAAACGATTCGTTTACATATGGCTCAAGCATGAAAAAAAAGAAGTAACACCCGGCAGTAAAGAAGAAGAACAAGATTACGAACAACCTTACTTATGCATTTTAGAATTCATACTAACTAGATTACTCCAAATACCTATAAAAACTAGTTTGTTGTTATTAGAAAGTTTGCGCAAATAACTTGCACAAATACTTGCTCAGGTGTGCACAAACCGGTTAAAAATGTTCCGATTAAACTTGTGATCTTTAAATTTCGTAACCCAATACATATATGTACATACATGGATAACATTTCACAACAACGTAAATGCAAGGAACGTTCCAAAGTAAACAAGACTTATAAAAAAAACAGAATAAATGGTTTTTTCGGCAAAATCCATTTATTTTATTCAAAATAGTTTCCTTCTGCTCCAAAACAGCTTTTTGCACGGTTCAAAAGCATGTCGAACGATTGTTTTAGCTCGTTGATCTGTATCACCGCCAGTATGCCGCTTTCCTTTAATAGGCAAAAGCATTTTTCCGAAAAGAAAGAAGTCGCATGTTGCCATATCAGGTGAATACGGGAGTGGTTAATGGTTAAAATGTGATTTTGTTCTTTTTGACCTTTTTAATGGTGTCCTTCGAATGTTGGATTCTGAGCAGTTTTTGGTCGTCAGTTAATTTGTGCGGAACAAACCGTGCACACCACCTTCCGTAAGCCCAAATGTTCGGTCAAGATATGATAAATAGATGTTTTCGAAATGTCACTTCACTTCCAATCTATGAAATATGATGAACAAGTCGACATGTAGATGGCGCCACCAGGTAACGCTAGATTCAAAAAGTCCGATTTAGTTTGGATAGCACCTTGTGTGTTTAAAGTATTCTAAGAATCCAATCTTTGCGGAAAAGCGGTTGGAACTGATAAGTTGAGCAAATAAAACGAGTAGAAGTTAATACGAGCCTTCAATATTTCAGAACAGCTTTCAGGTGAATTAAATTAACCGAGAAACTTTGCTCGCTTTTGTAACAGAAGAAAGAGATTCAGAAACTCTGTAGAGGTATTAATTTGACGATGAAGCATTCGATTATACCCATGAATCATGCTATTTTTTTAAGCGGTGTTGATTGTGTTCATACCTTTTTGACAAAGTAGTTATTTATGGGAACTTATTTGACATAGTAGATGACATCGGTAAAGCAGAGTTCCGAAAACATTGAGCTAGTATAAAAATAAGGACAATCTACTTTAAAAATATGAAAGACTTCATCGCAAATTTCGACATCGTTTACTTATGCTTGATAATGATGAGTCTATTCTGGACCAACTATGTATTTGTATCAATGATGCGCTGCTCATTGTAGTCTCATACATACCTCCTAATAGCCCTCTAGAGTTGTATAAGTCGCACGCAAATAATATTTCCTCGCTGGTATTAAATAAGGTGAAAGAGAATAATATTTCTGTTCTGGAAACTTTAATTTAAGCAATATCGTCTGGTCTGGTTGTTCCTATAATACCGCTCTCAATCCCTCCAATCTTTTGTCTTCTCAGGAGTTATTTTTGATTGATAGCTTGCTTATTCTCAATTTGATTCAAATCAACTCATAATTTATTAATAGTACGGAGTCTACAATTAAGTTGAACCCTAAGTTCTTTTGGAAATTTGTAAAATTTAAAGAGCGTGTTCGGCCATTGCCTCTGCTTTACGCTGGGGTAATAAGTCCGCATGCACTCCTGGCGACTCCTCTAAATTGTTTGCTGAATTTTTTTAAATCGAATTATGTTCACGATGATACTGGTACTAGTTCCACTCTTTCGGCTAATAATTTTCCATCCATAAATCTTTCACAGGGTGATATTGCCAAGGCTACTTATGATATTAAGTCTTCTATCAAATTGGATTTGGATGGGCTTCCGCCTGTACTTATAAAAAAATTGTACTGCCTCCTCTCATGCTTACCTTCAATAAGTCTCTCTCCTCTTGGCATATTATTTCTGACTGGAAATTGCCATGCATTACCGCTATTCTTAAAAGTGGAAAGAAAGTTTTGAGTGTTCTGTTAAAAATAAATTATTTTTTGCAGTAAAATCAATAATTGATGTCAATCAGCACGGGTTTGTCTCTGGGCGCTCCACTGTATCAAACTTAGCGGTTTTTAGCGATTATTGTATGTATGCATTCTCCGCTGGATTTCATGTAGATTGTGTCTACACAGATTTCTCTAAAACCTTTGATAAAGTTTCACACAATATTCTTATTAAAAAATTATCATCTTTAAGGTTTCACTCTGTTTTCTTGCAGTGGATTAAATCATATCTGCACAATAGACGATGCGTTGTCAGTGTCGATGGAGTGCCATCTGATACATTCATTGCGTCTTCAGGAGTACCACAAGGAAGCGTCTTGGGTCCACTTCTCTTTGTGCTGTTTATCAATGATATTTCCCATTGCTTCTCTTTCCCTAATTTTCTGTTTGAACAATTAACGACCCAATTTATTGGGGAATACAAACCAATGATTTCAATGTGCACTCACACTCGCGCGAGTGTTTAAAATGAAAAAAGGTTATTTATTTAAAAGTTATAATTTATTTAGAGTCATCGTTGGTTTACAGTACGATGTTTTGCGAAAATATGTCGCATCAGATCGAGGTAGAATGCGTTGGATCGCTGTAATTCGGTGGATGCTTAACTATAATGATCGAAGCAAAACGTGGGAAATCCGGGGCGCAGTGTAGAAGCGAATGTTATGCAGATTGTTTAGAACGAATTGTGTCTGCTTTCTCCTTGTCCATCCTTTTTGATGAGTGAGTGTATACGTATGGTGAGTTTTGTTGGTGTCATCAGCTGTGGTGAATTAAGCTGTCTTATGAGGGTGCGCCAGTTTTTTCCTGGTAGAGTGGGTGGATGCTTAACTCATTTAAACATCCTGGGCTCCCTAGGCGAATATTTTGTCTGGTATTGCGTAGGTATATGCTGTTGCATTTATTTCGGCGTACTGCTGGTAGAGTAGCGGCAGCGCGGAATACGTTCTGACTGCAGAACTATTTCTTGATGGAGTTGTAATATACTCTTATTATTCGTGTGTACAGAGAACGGATTTCGGTTTGAAACATATGTACCACATGTATTTGAATGTGCATTTTAATTTTCGGGTAGCAGCTTAAGAGAAGCAGCTTTATTAGCGGGTACTGACAACTTTATCGTTTTATTAATTGGATTATTTATTATTTGACTTTTCTGTATGATCTGCAATTGTTTGCATTTCGACCGGAACGCTGCAATTTCGCTCTGCCTTTCACCACAACAAGTGTCGACTTCGCTGGACCTTTTCAAATAAACGACTACATGCTAAGGTCTCCCACTCTGACGAAAGTCTATGTGGCTGTCTTTGTCTGTTTTACGACAAAAGCAGTATACCTTGAGCTATGTATCAATCTGACAAAGGAGGCTTTTCTCGCGCCATTTGCTCGCTTCGTCGGAAGACGTGGATTTCCATCCAAAATCATGAGCGATAATGGTAAAACATTTATCGGAGCTCAAAGAGACACAGAAAAACAATTTGTTCATTTTATGAAGCAAGTCTCACCTGACATTGTACAAAAATATGCTCCCCAAGGCATTAATTGGAAATTTATCCGCCCAAGCGCTCCTCAGTTTTAAATCCCATTTCAAAAAAGTAGCTGGAAACTACAAATTTAATTACGTAGAATTCACAACATTACTAATTGGCATTGAAGCCGTACTCAATTCACGGCCACTAACAACGCTCTCGCAAGACCCCTCAGATCTTACAGCCCTAACCCTAGAGCATTTTCTCAAAGAAGCACCCATTTTGGCCACACCTGAGCAAGGCGTGGAGTCCTTATTAAATCGAGTCGCCGATGGAAAGAAGACTATATAAAGGACCTCCACAAGAGGTACCGATGGAAAAGTACAGAAAATGCGCCAAAAGTTGGAGATTGTGTCTTGATTCATGACAATTGCCTTCCACCTACCGAATGGCGGCTGAGCCGCATAGAGAAGCTCTACCCAGGCTTCGATGGCCATATTCGCGTAGTCGATCTCCGTACGCAATCCGGAAAGCTAACAAGACCGCTGGTTAAATTATGCTTTCTACCAAGCGCAGATAATAACGAAAATGCTATACTAAACAATCCCAACATAATGCCGAAACACAAATAAAAAATAAAATCAATCAATCAATGAAAATAAATCATTGAAATCGCACCTCGCCACAAACCGTTAACAATACCAATAAAAATTACAAAAAAAATGGTCGGTCAATACGACGACCCAGTCATGCCACATAACGTGGCACAATCGCACATTCCATTTATATACTACCATGAATACTCAAATCCAATTTTTTACAGCGATCAGAATGGACGCGGACATGTCTACTATCCCAACACCAACTGTTCGGTCGACAACCAATGTAGCACGTACTGGGCCTATTCCTCCGCCCCACCCAACAAATGCTACTATATTGACTGCCGCTTCTGGTAGTGGCTCACGAGCAGCCCCATCAACGCCATCCGCTCAAGTCGAGCCGCGTCGCATCCAATGCCCGCAATGTCGCCGGAAGCACCGACTACACCACTATGGGCTCTTTAAGGAGTTAACATCGACTCAGCGCCAACGTGTTGCCCAAGCACATGAGCACTGCCTCAACTGCCTGTCGCACACACATGTGACGCAGGAGTGTGCTTCGGAGGATTTATATTTAGATCAAGACAAGCAAACCAGACGGTAAGGCGCCGAACCACTGCAGCCCGGCTTGAGCCCCATCAATACCGTCCGCACCACGTTGCACCAACCAGACGTCGTCCAAAAGCGCAGCAGCATCGCCCCGCTACTGGACTCAGTAACGTAGTTGCAACTCTCCAGCAACTACAGAGATTGCTAGGCTGAATATTCGCCTAGGGGGGCCGGGATGGCTAAATGAGATAAATTTTTCTGAAACTGAATAGATAAATGCTCTCAGATATATTATGGTAGGAGACGTAACATCTTATCCACAAGTTACAATATTTCTAATTGCGTCCTAAAATGCGTTACTGAAATCAAAGATCTTGTGGTAATCTTTGACGACATCAGTAAACACATCGACTACATATATCACTTCTAAATCATTCTCTGTGCTTGGCTTTGTCCGTCAAAATGCGTTAAATTTTTCCGACCCCTAAACATTGAAATTACTGTATACCTGTTTTGTTCGGTCCATTTTGGAGTATGAAGTGTTCATCTGAAGACCATTATGTATATCGCCAATTAATAGGATCGAGCGTGTTCAAAATATTTTTCTTAAATTTGCTCTCCGCTCCTTAAAGTTCGTTGACAGAATACCATCGTATACATCTTGTTTATTGCTTAAACTACTGGAAAATCGACGATCCGTTCTCTGCCTTTCATTTGCTATTTCCCCATTTTATTATAAAACGGAAAGTACTAACTTTGCTGAATATTCTCCTCTCAAGCGTGCTATGCGTGAGTTTAACTCGATTTCCGAGAACTTCACTTCATTAATACCCTCAATTTTATTTTTATACTCTCGCAACAAAGTTGCTAAAGAGAGTATTACAGTTTTGTTCACATAAAGGTTGTTTGTAAGTCCTAAAACTAAAAGAGTCAGATATAGGGTATTATATACCAAAGTGATCAGGGTGACGAGTAGAGTTGAAATCCGGATGTCTGTCTGTCCGTCTGTCCGTCCGTCCGTGCAAGCTGTAACTTGAGTAAAAATTGAGATATCATGATGAAACTTGGTACACGTATTTCTTGGCTC
>NW_017537350.1:100605-102996 GCF_001853355.1 Bactrocera latifrons
GAAATCGGTTCACAACCACGCCTGAAATCTCGATTATCACTTTATCATGCGAGAGTATAAAATGTTCGGTGACACCCGAACTTAGCCCTTCCTTACTTCTTTATTTTAAGTTATCTACATATGTAATTGTAATTCAATTATTTTAGAATTCTAATTAGCATCCTAATTCTACATTAGTCTGTAAGAATTAATGTTCATAGACTTAACTAAATAAAGAAATAAATATCGCGTTTGGTTTGTTATGAATGCATTTGCGTCCTTCGACCATAATGTAGAAAAGTATCCACAACGCCTTGACGACGAAAATGTCAATGCAATTTTTAGTTGTGATATTAAATATACCTGACGGGTTCGTTCTTAAAAAACTGCCTGTTTCAGGAGAAAAAATGAGTATAACTCATGTTATAAGCATCTATAGATATGAATATTTTTTAAATTAAATTTAAATTTTTAAATCTATTCAAAACAAAAAACCCATCTATTAACGTGAACGCTTTCACCAGCTTCCTTAGGCTTTACTTAATACTCAGGCTTATCATAACTCGTTCATACATAAAGTAAAATTAAAACAGAAAACATGTGGTAGGAGCTGCTACCGGCAGCAAAATGTAACATCTTGCTGAATCATCATTTACAAATGGTGTCTGCTACAGATTGAAACCAAAGCCCCCATTGTTGATGCACGACCGTTTCACATTCGCGTCAAGCGATTATATCCGCCAATCAACTTTGTGCTTATGGATGTGAGTGATATATGTATATCTCCATGGGTCGGTGTGGGAGAAGTACAGTTAAAGCAAAAGTAGGGGTCAAGTATGCGAAGACACAGCTGGCAGAGGTTATCCACTTTTGACGGCTTCAGAACACGCTCTTACCCGCTTAAACAAGAAGAGGAAGAATAAATATGGCACAATATATATTTACTCTTATATAATGGTTACCTGTGCTTATACATTTTCTTCCTCATGCACTTCTTATTTCTTTATTTACAATCCGAGTGTATATCCAACTGCTTGTCGGGGGGTCTTATACTTTAGCGGCATAAATTAATGACTGTTGCCGCTTAATAGCCGAGTCATAAAAGGCAAGAGAGTTTTAAGCGTTGCGATCTCAAGCTGCTCAGCTACAGAAACAAAAATTTCAACAGCCAAAATTACGAATTGGATTAAAGTTTATAATTTTTAAATGCTCCTTGTTAAGAGTAGATAAAATAATTTGCTTAATGGTAAGAGTGAGTCTGTTAGGTCAAATGTGCTGGAATAAGAATTGAAATCATGACATATGCGGCGGAATGGTTCGTTTAGTTCAAAATTTGTTTTAGAAAATTTTAAAAGCGTCTAATCTGCCTGGTAGAGCGAGCAGGAACGTTAAAATTAATATCAGATAAAAGAGATGGGCTACAGACTGACCCATTCGTGAGTTTTACAAGAAATATTATACCAAGCATCTCCCTACGACTAGCTAGTGTCGGGAGATTTATAAGTTTTAAACGATTAGTGTAAGGGGAAAGATCAACAGAGATGTAAAAATAATTTTTGTGGTAAGCGAATCTCTAAATTCTTTAGACTAAGGTTTAACAAACCTAGGAGCGCCTCTAGCTTTAAAAACTGTGTTTGGGGTGCATAGTTACTCCTAGATCAACAAAACTGCATTGCTCCAACCTAAAGTTTTGTATTGCGTATAAAGTAGGGTATACATTTGTAGGTAAAAAGCACATCGTTTTCAGTTTTTAAGGTTCAATGGAATATCATTTCTATTACACCAAGAAACTGGGTTGTTTAAATCTGTTTGCAACCGACATATTTCGCTGTATGAAGTATACGTTTTAAAAAGTTTTACATTGGCAGCATATAATAAAACTCTTGAAGAGTTAACAACAGATGATATGTCATTAATAAATAACAAGAACAGAATTGGGATAAGATGGCTAACTTGAGTGTGCAACTGAGTTAAAATATTTAATAACAGAGATAAAAGATTGCTAAAAAAAGAAACAAACGATATTAACATCAAAAAAAACAAGGCAGAATGGAAGTATTTATGATATTAATAAAGGCTTGGACTGGAAGCTTTTTAGATTTAAAATAGCAAATTGTTTTGAAATATCATGTTAAATACAAGTTGAATGATTTTTAAGCTCTAAAGATTTTAGATATATTTAAAACATAAATGTTATTAATAATTCTACTTGGTACTTGTCTAAATAGTCTTACAAACAGATCCTACTGAAACTACAAATCTCTTGATTCAATTCATCTGCTGGCCACAACTGAAAACTTTTTTAAATTTTTTTTTTAATTGCATAGGTATGTTCGAAAATTTGAAAGGAAAACCAGCAAGGAAGGGCTAAGTTCGGGAATCACCGAACATTTTATACTCTCGCATCAAATA
>NW_017537351.1:0-1097 GCF_001853355.1 Bactrocera latifrons
TAACATAAGTTCCTTATTAATTCTGACCTTTATGTATATCAATATTTTATAAGCACTCAAAATAGAAAAAGTTAAAAATAAATTAATTTGTCATAAGATGTGTATAAGAGACAGGAATAGAGATCATCATAGATATTAATCGATTGTCGCCTTTTTATATTTTGTAAGCAACTCAAACACGAAAAAGTTAAAAATAAATTAAAAAAAAGGAAAAAAATTAAATTAAATAAAACATTAAAAAATAAAAAATTAATTTCAAAAAATGTAGATGTGTATAAGAGACAGGGTCGACTACTTTTTGCCATTTTTCTGCTAAGGACATTATTCCATCAGTGTAAATCGAGATTTCGAAATTTCCAGAACGGAAGCGACCGAACCATTGTTGTGCTACATACAGCATTGTCTCCGTAAACTTCACAAATTTCCTTGGTGGCTCGCGTGGCATTCTTTCCACTTTTATACAAAAATTTTAAAATATAGCGAATTTCTTCACTATTTTCACTCATTTTTGAATAGACCTATTGTTTTCAACTTCACCGAATTGAATTTTTCTTTTTTGGTTAAATGAACGTTTCCAACGCTATATGGTATGGCACAATGTGATTTGTAGCAGTGGAGATAAGTTAAAAAATGTTTAGTTAGCTCTTTTTTTGTTTTTTGGGAGCAATGCTCCTTTAATTCTGTGCACGAACTGAATTTTACAATTATTTCCGCTTAACTCCAAACCTATGTTTGCCACAGCAACGGGTGTGGCGCTTGCTGACATTGCGCTTCCCACAGTTTGGCATTTCGCTGACGCCGCGCTTCCCACAAGTTTTCACTACACGTGTCACACTCTCAGCGATCTGTCTCTTATACACATCTAGATGTGTATAAGAGACAGTATTTTTATATATATAGATTACATAACAACACATCATATGATATTACATTACAGTTACACACTTCAAATCTTTACACTAACCCAAAATTTCATTCCACATCGCTAAACCAAGAACTTTTAAGTTATTAAATAATACGTCACATCACAATATCATATCACATCTTATGAAATCACCTCACAGATACGCATTAAGAATGTTCTCACTAACTCAAAG
>NW_017537351.1:1237-11131 GCF_001853355.1 Bactrocera latifrons
AGTAATTAGGCTTTTTCACTACTATATTTTTTAGAAAATATAATATTTCCTTTCGACATATTTGTTTTCGTTCAATGTAAAAGCATGTCGAAATTGTGAAATCTAAGAGCCTGTTCATTTTCAATTGAGAAACGTTTGTGACTGTCACGTACTGAATTGCAAAATCGTCTCAAGTCACAAAAATTGTCTCCAATTGTATGGTTACCATCCAACAATATTTTTTTAGTGCCAGATAAACTAATTAAAATATCAGGTAAATTTTTCAGCATTAAAAGTAAATTACGATTTCTCATTTAACTTTTTTTACTTAGTTTCCTTTCATCATTATATCACATCATATCATATGAAATTATATGCTATTTATTTATTAGGCAACAAAACTACGAACTTTTTAACGTCAAGCCCCAAAATACGAAATCTTGCATCAATACTTCATATCACAAAGTCATATCATATCCAAAAAATAATACCGCATTATATATCGCCTTTTAACAGCACATTACTCTACATCAAAATCTTATAAGTCAGAACCATAATTTATCATATTACATCATGTGATCTCACCTAAAGTGATTTTTTCAGAACCAACTATAAAATAATCTTATATCAAATTTCATAGCCTCCATTAAGACACAGCTTAGTTATATTTTTCAAAAAAAAGTATTTCTCTCAAAAAACATACCGAGCCCTTAACCTACAGAAATTTCAGACTGACATACTCGCATACCCAATAATTGAATATTTTGGATTTAAACTGCTTTACACATTAATAAGGAGATATTACTATCTCGATTTTTCTGTAAGGAGAACAAATGCTGTTAAGTCCCTTAACATACTTCGAACCCTGTGAAAATCCTTGATCAGGAAATTGATTCGATATGGTCTGAAGGCTGTCTAAGGATTGGATTTTTAGGAGTCTTGAAAAACCTTCCTTGCTAAGTTAATATGGAGCATATCCACAAATTACAAGCCTTAAGTCTCATGTATAGCTAGACCACCAAATCTTTACCAAAAGCAGGTCTTGGTGTCAGTACTTAGGAACTTATCCTTGGCGGCAGAGACTTAGAAATAACTCTGAATTCCACTCTTCGGTGAAAGCATTATGTGGATATGACTATTGCAACAGCTTAAGCAACTGTAAGTAAAGTTGCTAATGAGTGGTAAGGCTTAAAGATATGTTCAACTTTCTGAGAGACCAATTCCGGCTAAACATCGCATTTTACACTGGGCACTGCAAGCTCAAGAAGCACCAATGGGTCTAATCGACTGCCGATTCTGTGTCTGCAGACAAGATTAAGGCCCATGGATCGATGTATCCGAATAGGGATTACACCTTATCAACAGAGAGAGAAGGACAGAGAGAAGGATAGATCTAGGTCGATGTGTAAACCTCAATTTATATCTCTCTATTGCTGGATCCTCTACTTTACTGTAAGTGATTTGCTTGGAACTATCTGAGCTGATCTTATTCGGCTTAAAAAAATTATATTAAAAACAATTGAAACAAAAAGCGCAATGAGCAACATCAACTCACCAGCCCGGACTTTCCGTTACAGTATGCAAACGTTGGAAGCTCTGTGAAGCACGCGCTTAATTATTATCCCTGCTGAAAGTAATGCGAGTCGGCAAATACAATAGCAAAAATCTAGCGGAAATAAATATCTAAGAAATTTCTAAAATATTTGCAGTTGTTGTTGCTCGTTTGGTAGATATGTTCAAGAAAATGCAACTGGCTGAATGCTTTGACTACGAGTAAATTGCTTTAACTTGGATGCTTGGCTGTTTCGTCGTTTTGTTGCCTGGCTACTCAGTTAGTTACTTGGCGGCTGCCACATTTACTTTCATCAGCATGAAGGCATAATATCCCCGCAATAGTTTGAGAAGAAAGAAAAGTACTCTATTGAATTTTTCGTTCTTTGAGGAACGGTCGGATGTACCAAAAAATATGCCCCAACTGTAGACATGATTCCGGCCGAATGTATAGCCAGTGTTGGCTTGGAAAATTTCTATAAAAATTCTACTAATAATTCACTCAAAAACAAATAACCAGAAAACTCAAAAAAAAACCCCACATTCCTTGATTTTAGAGAGTACTGATGACCTTGTGGAGTCACTAAATAAGCTTTGAGTAAAGCTCTTCAATTATTATAAAATTCAACTACTTCAATTGCTTTTTCATCTTGGTTCGACATCGCCCATGTTTCTCCTCCGGAAAATAGAATTGGGTCTTCTTCATTCCAGTGAAAGGAACACGAAAATGCCAATAATGACTTTTGGATGACCTAAACATTTCTTTTACGTTTCAATATAAACTTACCAAATTTCAGCAACAAAAACAAACACTATTTCACTCACTAAGCGCCTGAGGCATTAACGACTGACCAGTGCGAATTGACCGACTCAGACATTAACTGAAGCAACTAAGGCAAAAGCAAATGACGAAATCTTAGAAAAATTGCTAGTTTTGAAGCAAAAGTAACAGCAGTCATTACATGCAAGTGGTAAGTTTGTAAATATACAAGCATGTACGTGCCGGGTGTGTGTGCGTGAGTATGTAAGGGCGCTGGTGTGGCTCCTCCGATGTATGGTTATTTTTAAAATGGCTGCTAAAACAGCAAACATATATGCAGCTGACGAGGCTACTAAAATAGAAGAAAAACTGAACAGATCCGTTACTAGAGACGGGGAAAGGCAGAGCGTAAAACAACAATAAGAATGGTAGAGCCTAAGTAACAAAAGAGCACTAAAGGCATTAACCCTCCGATGTTTGGTGCCTATGATGCGGTAAGTGCATTATAAGGGTCTGCCCAGACCCATAAAAATATTGTTAGAAATACGGTTTTAAAAATAATTTTATTTATTTATTTTAACGGATTAGTATTAATTACGAAGAGCAATTGGGTTTACAACTATATAGTTGCATGGAATGTTCATTAAGATATATGGGACGATTACATTTGCTGCAGTTATAACGAGTTTTACGTCGCTTTTTCGAAGAAGAAGCAGCACATTGGTAGCACGATGACCGTTTTGAAGCAACTTGAGCATATGATTGTTGCTGTGTTGCATCTGATGTCGATGGACAAGATTCCGGTGCCTAAAAGCAGCGAAATAATTTATTTTAAATTAGTAAATATGAATACATGCATACACATATCTTTATACGTGGAGATATATGTAGGTGTGTATATAATTCATACTCACCTTGATATTGAAAAGATTCATTGCTTGTCTTATATGAGCAAACCTCCATACTAATGGGTTAGTCGCCCGTTTCGTCATATGTGGAATAACTAGCTGCCGTGCCAATTCAATGATAAATGAGCGCCTCTTATCACTCTGCTTTGCCGGATTCAGCTCGTCATAGATGATGAATGAGGCCAAACCGGCAATATCCAGCATATTATAAAATATTGCCAGTGGCCAACGGTTTGTCGAGCGTTTGCACGAATAGCCAGTCAACATTTGATCCATTGTATCTACCCCCGCTTTAAATTTATTGCAGTCCAAAATTTGATCTGGCTTGAATCCTTTCAATGGATCGGTGCTTTGACGGTAATGGGCAGTGGATAAGCACACTACATTTTAGGAAGTCATGGACTAAGAAGCTTCAGATATTAAAAATAAAATATCTACATACATTTAAAGATCGAATGGGTCTGGCCAGACCCATATGAACATCAGAGCGTTAACAAGTTCAACTTCAACATTCACATATGTACTATATGTATCCATTCATTTGACCATCCTTATTCGCCGCTTTGATGAGTATGTGTGCAGCTTAATTGTGGGGTAATGAAATTCTTAATCGAAACTCAATTGGCGTTTTAATTTTGCATTCAATGTATTAACTAGTGCGTTTGTAGTACAGGAAACTAACAGAAATACAGGAAAATACATCAACTGTTTCTACGAATAGAAGACATTTGCTAAAGATAGCAGCTTGACGGATTCTTTCCACAAACGAGAGAAGTTTGAAGAGGCTGTTGGTTAGTTGAGAATCCCCACTAGGTAAAGAAACAGTTTTTTTTTCACTCCAGCTACCCAATGGGTCTTAAGTTGGAGTATTGTGAGCCGTGGAATATAACCCGTCTGATCAGTGCGTAAGTGTCGTTGCAACGGCTCACCATCCTCCGCACATATACTGCATTTCGACGAACCCACTTTTCTTAAGGTGGGATCTTAAGAATAGGTGCCCTGGTATGATCCCTACAATATTAATCAGTTCCCTTTTGCCTAGAAGAAGTACCCTTTTGCTCTGTCCGCCTTCATCACTACCACAAAATGGCTTTGTGGCATGCCCCGTATTACTCGTGCTCCCAGGCCCGACGTGTTCCTCTAGGGTCCATTGCTTCAAACAATCTTTGAAGAACCAGAATGAATGAATCTAGAGCAACTTGAGGGAATTGTGTTGCCAGCTGCCCCGAGCCAAGTAACTTGTCTGCTTTTTCGTTATTTATTATTCCTACATGACTTGGAGCCCAGATGATATTAACTGAGTTGCCTGCTTACATAAGCTAACACAGTGAGACTTAGTATTGGCTAGCGCCTTAATTCGCACTTTGTTATCCACTAGAAGGTTTAGAGAATTGGGTTTTCTGTTTTGGCCTGAAAGACTGAATCATAGTCGCTTAGTTTGAAGTTACTTTCTTCGTATAGTTGACTACAAAAGAAGCCCGCACCTTTTCCTATTTCACGCTTTATTTTGTCTGCGAATATGTAGATTTGTAGAAAGAAACTTTGTGTTTACTTTCACATGGGTCTTCTTTTCTCGGTGGCACTCCCAAGTTTATTAACGTGAAGTATGATAAGATGTCCGTAGTGACGTCGAGTTTGACTAAAGAAATTGGGCGGGTGCCGAGGATAACTTCTAGAGCTTCTGTTGACATAGTTTCCATTGCGCCTAATACCCAACAAGCGAGGTCTTTTCACCCGTTCCAGAGGTTTTATACGACACCTAACCGAAAATGCAATTCATTAAATCATCATAAAACTCACTTTGGAGCATGCAGGAATTCTACATGCAAAGAGCTTTGAAAACTCTGCCCTCGCAATCTCAGGCGGAACCAAAAATAAAAAAAATATTAAATTCAGCTTCACCAGAGCAATAATAACCAAATTTGCTGAGTAAGTATCTTATAAAAACCAAAGGTGTCAAAAAGGACGAAATCAGTCAACAGCCACGCCTACTTCCCATATAGCACAACTCCTCTTAATTCGTTCAGTTGCTGTTCACTTTGCACGAATAATACATTTAGTGTATGCCAAATGATGACAAAAAAATTATTCAAAGTCAACCAAAACTGTTCAAGATCCTAGGTAGCGAATATGTAAACCCCAGGACCTATAGTTAATTTTTGATCGAAAATGTAGGTTAATGTGTGAGATATATTATATAATTGAAATGACGGGGTAAAACAAGGCGCGTTCCAAAGTAAACAGGACTTTTTGATTCTAGTTCAGTAAGAATTTCCTGACATTTCATCGATTGAAAGTGAAGTTATTGCGTTTTAAGTGTCAGTATGTTTGTGTTGTCGGTGCGAAAATGAGTTTGAACAAAGAGCCAACATTAAATTTTGTTTTAAAATTGGTAAAACTCTTACCGAAACTTTTCAATTGATGAACAAATTTACGCCGATGATTGCCCATCCCGTAGCAGAGTAGTTTCAACGCTTTCAAAGTGGTCGTGAGCACATAAATGACGATCAACATGTGGGCCAATCAAAATCYGTGATCACCGGAAATTCCATCGAAACTGTGCGTTAATTCATCAAAAATCAGCCGAAATAATTATTGAAATTAATGGAAATGGAATTGAACATCTCCCAAACATCGATTTATCGCATTTTCATCGAACATTTGACCTTACGAAAGGTGTGTGCACGGCTTGTTCCGCACAAATGGATTGACGACCAAAAATTACTTAAAATGCAACATTCAAACGACGCTTGTGACCGATTATTTGACCAAAATTCACATTTTAATCATTAACCACTGACCGTATTCACGTGATGTGGTATCGTGCGACTTCTTCYTGTTCTGCCCATGAAAGGAAAGCGTTATGCAGACGTAGAGGCCCTTTAAGGGGCTTACACCGGCATACTGGCGGTCATACCGGCCAATGAGCTAAAACGCTCGTTCGACGTGCTTTTAGACAGTACARAAAGCTGTATTGAAGAAGAAGGAGACTATTTTGAATTAAATAAATTGATTTTGTCGGAAAAACCATTCGTCCTGTTTACTTTGGAACGCCCTTGTACTTCCCTTAGCCGCATATACCTAATATAAAAATATTCGAACTTCCAATCACTTTGTACCGCATATCGGCCAATRTGCGAGTTGCAATGAAAATAAGAGAGCGTGTTTTATTCATAACAGTGTATCTTTGTGCCTAAAATAGATAAATTTGGACGAAAACTTAGAAAGCTCCTATATAACCAATATCAGGATTTTCGAACATCCGCCTGCCTTTACTCGATATGAATAGTTTTAAATCCTAAAGCATACTTTTAGACGCGGACAGCAAATAGAGTACCAAAGTTAACGGTTCATGTAAGGAATCAATCTGTAGTATCTSTGATAGAATCGCTTTGTTAGTTTTGACCTGCTATAGGTCCAAATTTTGAATAATTGGAAATCTTGCAGCAGTTAAGGATTATTATTTTTGAAAGTTGTAAAGTTATTGTATTTATAACCCTTGATGTTAGCTAGTTCTTTAAGATTTCTGGAGAAACCTAAAGGAATGGAGAGTCCCAATTGCAATTGAAACTAATTTTTTATGAATTTTAAGTATCAGTCGATCCACAGATCCACAGAAGTCACTCATGTTTAACAAATTATTATATGCMCGACTTTCAAATATTTCAAACCCTAAAAAATATATATCGCCTAACTGATCAGCTCAACTAGCAGAGTGGATTTAGTCATGCCTGCCTACCCTTCTTTATTTATCATATATATACGCTAACTAGTCCCTTAKTTTTTAAAAAATCGATTTGAAATTTTGAGCGCGTTCTTGTAAGGAACTTTGTATTTAAGCTACGGTGTAACTTTCATTCATTTACTCAAAAAAGTAAATAAGTATGTGTTCACATGCTTATTGTTTGCAATTTTGCCTCAAACTGTGTCGCTCACATTGAGAAAAATTCCAATTAAAATTTTAATTCTTACAAGATAACGGCGGTCTCATTGCYGTGGCGGGTTGACTGATACCTCAATTGGCCTCTAGTTCGACCTCCAGCTTGAACTGCGTTCACGAAGGTCCAGCCGAGATTCTAGATCGAGACTGATAATCCTTTCTAAATGTGACATCCCGTTATGAGGACGCAAAAGGTTGGTTGATCTTAAGCTTGACCTTCCTTGATCAATTTCTAGCTGGGGCTAGATCGGAATTATCAGACTTTTCTAATGTAAGAGTTATATAAGGCATTCGGTAAAGAAGGCGCGTAAAGGCGACATCAAAAGCGAACACAGATAACCTGAGAAAAAACCGTACTATTTTAAATAGGAAGTCTGTAAAAATTATTGCTTTCACCTCCTTTCATCTTCCTTTAGCACTTTTGTGTGTGTATAGTTACTTAGAAGTGCTCTTCCATCCTTTCTACTTTCTCTTCCACCTCATATATAATATATGTTCGTGCACGTATCCTTTCGGTATGCATCGCATTCCCTGTAATTATCCAATAACAATGGCTGTGCAAATACTCAATTTTCTGCTAGTTAGTACTCTTCTTGTTGCCTTCGTTCCTCGCAAAAAGGAACTTCAACATAAAAACTAATCTGTGCTAGTTTCTTTGTCGACCCACTGTAGTGACCACACACACATTCTTTTCTGGAAGTAGCCAAGCACTTCGGGAATTCAAGTGCTACTTGCTTGGTCTATGCCCATTTTATTTTCCGTTTTCTTTTTGCTTTTGGTTTTACTTAAGATAAAAGTATCCTTTGAAGTGCCTTGGGGATGTGTGTTTGTGAGCAGGTTTCTGGTGATAGCTACTTACAAGCATTACTAATGTTTAAACTTCCATTTTATTTTTGACCACAATTTTATTTAATCCCTGGCCTTAAGCATATGTTTATTAAGTACTTAAGTGGCTAATGTCAATTTCATTTCGAGTTTAGCATTAGATCCTTTTAATAAAAGTAAAATTTAATACAATTTCTTTCAATTCGTCTTAAAACATGAAGATTTACCATCATTTTATTTACTACTTGCGCAGCAAAAACGAGCTTAATACCTAGTTTATTGTTTTGCCTTAAACCTTATAATAACAAATTTGGTGTTTATCAATAAACCTTATGAAGTCACACAGAGTTTACCATAATTTCCTTTAAATCATTGTGTAAACCTTTTCGGACCCTAAATTTGACTCCCTTTCAGAAGAAAGTGAAAACGGGGTGAGGTAAACAAGAGCGCAGGGATAAGTATCTGTACAGATGGGTCCAAGTAGATAAACCAGTGATAAATTGTGTCTTTCCTTCAAAACTACATACCAAAATCACCTTCAGTCTACGAGATTATGGCAATGTGTTCTCTAAGAATTGTAGGGCGGCTGCGGAAGCAGCGGGATTCCGGCCATGGTTAGGTTAGGTTACTGTTCACAATAGGGTGGGTCGATTCCGGACTTTTTTCGATTCGGGATTTCTAATAGTGCCGGAAAGTTGCCTTAGTACTTCCTGATTTCAATGCAACTTTTTGTTTGAAATCGGATTGCATCTTCAACCCCAACTCCGGCCTCGAAATTTCGGAAATTCGCCTAAAATCGTGAAATTGTCTACCTAGCGCCTGAAATACGCATCTCATGGCAAAATGTATAAAACAAAASTTATTTGTCACGTCATTTGCTACCGAAATTGTATGTGACCATGGCCATAGGACGAACCGTTCCCGAGATACGAGCGAAAATGCGGCGCGCCACAGCGCAAGGTGAAAATCGGCTTGCGGCCACACTTCTTGGCGTTTGCATTCGTTTATGTGAATCTCAGTTGACATTCGTTGTTTATGTTTCTCGTTGCTGCGTTAGTATACGTACTCGTAGATTTTCATGTCGTTCGTTTGTTATCATTTAACGTTGCTTCTTCCCTTCGTTGTCCTTTTCCACTTCGTTGACAAGACACCCGCTAGTTGTGCTTCACGCTGATACGTCGATCTARTTGGCGTTGCTTCTGCACTTTAGCAATTTCGCTTTGTCGTATACGCATGTTCTAGTACTGCTATTTTCTCACTCTTACTCATGTCACTTTTGTCTTGAAACGCGACTGATTCTTTCGCACTCACTTTTCTTAATTTGATATTCAAATAAAACTGCCGATTGCCGAAGTTGCGATTGTTGGAGCGCTAGCGCTCCTATACCTTTAGATTGGAAATTTTGTCTTTTTTCACCGACTCTTTTTTTGCTATTTTTAATGCGTCCATTTGTGGTATAATTTCACACTCTTTCCCAGCTTCTGAACTGTTAATGAAATACTTGCTCTTACCGAATCATATTCTTAACGTGTCGTATCCTGCTGCACATTAAATAAAAGAACGCGCCTGTCAGGATGTATCAATGGTAAGTATATTCAATAACAATGTTTATTTGTATGTGTGTTTGTCAAATTAAAATAAATATATATTTCATGTTATTCTAGAAATTGATTTTTAAGAAACGGTAAATATTATGTTATTTCGTGGTGTACGTGTCACAGCGTCGGTCGACGATTGCTGAATACTCTTCTTCTTGTTGATGTTTTTAACATTTATTTACACGATTGCTATCACTCACATTCATTCACCTACGCCAAAGGACACGTTCGGATAGGTCTCCACACAAATATTTTGTATCGTGTTCTTTCACTCTTGTCGTTGATTTCGCCGAGTGCTATCACTTATATTCTCTCAACAGAACACAGAACTCA
>NW_017537351.1:11581-70608 GCF_001853355.1 Bactrocera latifrons
AGTTCCTATCAATGAACAACCATTTCTCTTGGACCAGAGAACCAGAAGAATTGGTCTCATTGGAAGTATTGATCTACCTGAAACAAAAAAGATTACAAAGAAAAATAAACGTAAAGAAAAGCTTTCAAAACGCAGAACACGTGACCATTCAGATCAGCTAGACTCTCATACAGACGACAACAATGTAGGTGCGTCAGACATGTATTTTTCCAAAAACGATGCTGATGATGAATTTTCTCTTCCATCCTCTAAAACCAAACAAAACACACTCCTTTAGCTGCCCAAAGATTTCGAGTAAGTGATAGAGCAGCGGCCTTGATTGTTTCATCTGCTTTTCTGGATACAAAAAAAGCAGGTTTGATAACAAAGGATCAGGCTAGTTTTGTCACTTGAAAATGCAAGATTAGTCGGGCAAAAAAAGTGTTGGAGTTAAGCTCCAAAACACCGAAAGCAGTAACTCTGTATATGGTCTGTATTTTGACGCCCGCAAAGACAACTTACACAAGCTAGCGGAGGTGAAAAATATTACCGCGACACTGTCAAAGAGGAACATATTTCTCTTAGAGCGGAACCTGGTTGTCATTACTTTGGCCAAGTCACCTCTCCTTCCGAGTCAGCTGAGTATGAGACGCAAGCTATATGGCAGAAGTTGTCGGTGCTGATGGCACCAGCACGAACACAGGTTGGAAAGGTGGAATCATTCGAAAACTAGAAGAAAGAATAGGTAGGCCATTACAGTGGGTTGTTTGTCTTCTACATTTCAACGAACTTCCATTTCGTGCTCTTTTCGAACACATAGATGATGTCTCAAAGAGTCCAAATACATTCTCTGGCGACATAGGTAAACTGACCCCTGATTGTGAGAAGTTGCCTGTTTTCAAATTTGAAAGTTTGAAAGAAAGAAACCAACAAAGGAAATAAAGATTTTGGTCAAGTACATTCCTACAGTTTACTCACCTTCTCAATAAGATTCAACAGTTCAATCAAAGATGGCTCGCGAGATCTCTATGCTGCAATTCAAAGGTCGAGATACTTACCTGCTAAACTGCGCAAGGTTGTCGATTTATCCCTTCAACAGAATGCTTGCTTTGCTCTTCCAGAAAACATTCTCCTTAGTATGACGACTGACGAAACGGATAGAAGTCAGAAAGTTGGCTCTTGGCCGTCTTCTGGCAGCCAGAGAAGCAGAGCCTGACACTGTAAATGGAATGGTTAGATGTAATAAAGTGCCAAAGCTGAATTTCAAAGCAAATAATTATTGCGATATGATTAACTGGAATACTATTACCTGTCTGTTTCACCAGTTCTTTGTTCAGTTTCGAACTAAGAACTCATAAAAGGGGTGAGACTGCAGAGGTATGGAAATTTAGTGAGTTCCCCTCTCACACCGTGGCAGTCGAGAGAACCGTCAAACTGGTGACAGAAGCATCTTCTAAAGATATTGGCCCCTAATCTCGTGATCGTTTTATACGCTCTACACTGAAATCTAAGCAACAAGTGCCAAAGTTTAGTACAAAATCTGATTTTATCAATAAATTTGAATTTTGAATTTGAATTTGGTTCAGACTAAAACAAGCCTGACATATGGTTGGTTGGTTGGGTTGGGCTTGGGAGGAACCCGAAGAGCAGCCACCTCCACGCGGTGGGTTCTGGCTGACCAATACAGGTTAGCTGAGAGCTGCAACAATTTTCACCTTGCGCAGTGGCGCGCCGCATTTTCGCTCGTATCTCGGGAACGGTTCGTCCTAAGGCAGGTAGCAAATGACGTGACAAACCCTTCTACAATGTGACTAACACATGAACGTGATTTTCGGAACTGTTAGAATTTAAAATATATATGGGTCTAGAACCGCGGTATCCTCCCCAAATTATTATAATATGATCTTGGTCTTTAGTACTACTATGAGTCAAAAATAGTACGACTTTGTTCATAATTTTCAAATTCTTTATTTATTATTCAAATTCTATATCGTTTCCCTCAAAGTATTTCTCCTTCGACCCAATACTCTTGTGCCAACATTTTCCTCAATCCTTGTAACAGTTATTAAAGTAGATTGTAGTAGTAATTGAATATTTACGTGGCACATAGGTGAAGGCGAATTAGCGTTGCTTCGCCGCTCGGACTAACAGTACCTTTAGCCAAAGCGGACATCAGGGCCCGTGTCTCTACCTCACATTAGAGCTCCCTCTCTCTGTCTCCTTTCACCTCTCACATAGTTCGCATGTGAATTTGCATTAGCCAGTGGCAGCAAATGACGAATGCCGGTCGCCTCCACAATGTACCATTTTCGTTGTCTGCACTCTCGGCAAAACAATAGAAAGTCGCTTGAAAAGTAAACCAAATTCCAAGTTAATAGAGAAATCGCAACAACAACACCTGCAGCTGAATGTGTTTTGCTGAAAAACGCACACAAATCATTGAACTGTTATTAACTACTTCGCACAAGCACTTTTCAACGGAGCTCTGCACTTAACCACCACTATATGGCATATGGAGAACGCTACGCTCACCACTCTGTCGTAATAAAATTCAGATTCCCAATGAACCAGTTGCCATTTTGTTGGCAAATAGCTTTTCAATTTTTTCTATCTTGCTCTGGTTTTATTCTTATTGTATTTTCGAACTGGTGGAGCATTGTATGGTTGATTTGCAGAGAAAGCAAACGTAGGGTCTGCAATGCTTCAGAACATATTAAACCAAAACTACAGCGGCAGCTGGTCTTCAATGGTTTAGTGGGAGGTATGCTTAGTGGCTTATTAAATGATGAACGTGGTTTTCGTTACGTTCCAATTGGCAATAGATGAGACAATACATTGGTTGATGGAAATGTTGCCTAGTTACCATGAGGATTACGTAAACGCCATATCTGCAGTACATCAGTACCTAACATGCGTTCACGACTAAAATTTAAAGGTTGATCTGTATGTTGACTCTCATCCTTAGCTTCCATAATACTCAGTGACAGCTCAGCTCAGCTTTAACCGGTGGTTAGATGTACATTTCCGAGTTTCAAAAAGAATTTAAAACTAAAAGCATTATTCGAGAAGTCTTTAAATTTTCATGGAAGAGAGGCTCAATATGCCCGAACCAAAGTCTGTTATTGTTATATTAATTATATTAAATATAAAAGTATTTATTGTCTATGATGTCTTCATCAATTTTTAACAGATAAATGCATGTAGCCAACCCATAGAATGGGAGCGGTTGTTGTCTTATTGTGGTTTACTTCTGAACTACTGTTGGGCCTCAGATTCAATTCAAAGGTCTGTGTGGCTCAGTGTAAATTGTAAGAGGTCTTTGCGCTCTTAGTAAGGTACACCTTTCAGTGGTTGTGGAAGTTCTAACTGGACACTGTTCGATTTGAATTCATGCAGTAGAATTTTAAGATGTTACCAGCATCCGTTATTTGACCTAGCGAGCTTAGCTGCTGTTTCTTAATTCGCTGAACTATATCAATGTCATATGTATATCTCGTATATATCATCGTTCTATCGACTGCGGTATTCGCCGATGTCAATGTGCAAAAGACCATAAATATTCCGCAGAGCCTTTCTTTAGAAAACTCGTACGCTGACTCATCAAATTTTGTGATCGTCCATGCACCATATAATAGGACGAGGATATTGAAGGACTTGTAGAATGTGATGAGTTCATCGAGAGTAGACTTCACTTCTCAATTCACTACTCTGTCTGAAGTAGCGCCTGTTGCCAATAGTTATTATGATTTCGAGGCTAACATTATTGTTGATGCTGATGCTGGTTCGAAGTTGCAACTGTCAACAGTGACAGGGGGAGCAAAGTCGCGAATGCGACGACTGTTTGTTTGATGACAGTAGATATTTCATCTTGCCCTCGTTCACTACCAGACCCATTTGCTTCGCTTCTTTGTCCAACCTGGATAAACCAGAACTAATGGCGTGGTTGTTATTGCCAATGGTATCAATACCATCGGTATACGCGAGCAGCTGTACACCCTCTCAGTCTTTCGTCTGACAATGTTTTACTAAGAAGGTGATGCATGCTTCTTATTAATTCACGCCATATTTGAACCGATCGGATCGGATCCCACAGTTTATACTAAGATCCGCAATTCACTCGCTGACAATTTCAAAAATCTTAACTTGGCAACTAGAAGCACATGCTTATATATGTAAAAGGTGAGTTTCAAACTAAACTTTTCGAATCTAGCGTCCCCTGGTGGCGCCATCTCTATGTCGATATAGTGCGATGGAACCTGGTATCTTCATCTATTGTTCAGTGAGAGTTTCATGACATTTCATTGATTGGTAAGTCTGTTTGTATTATCGGTGCGAAAATGAGCTTCAAACAAAGAGCCAACATTAAATTCTGTTTTAAAATTGGTAAAACTTTTACCGAAACGTTTCAATTAATGGAACAAGTTTATGGGCCTATCCCAAAGTGGTGGTGTGGACATGTGGGCCAATCAGAATTCGTGATCGCCATAAATTTCATCGAAATTGTGTGTTAATTCATCAAAATGAGCCGAAACTATCATTGAAATTCATGGAAATGGAATTTAACATCTCCAAAACATCAATTTATCGCATTTTGACAGAACATTTTGGCTTATGAAACGGTTTGTTCCGCACAAATTGACAGACGACCAAAAATTGCTCAGAGTCCAACATTCGAAGGACGCTTGTGACCGATTATTTGTCCAAAAATCTCATTTTAACCATAAACCACTCCCCGTATTCACCTGATATGGCACCGTGCGATTTCTTCCTTTTCGTAAAATGTATTTGTCCATGACAGAAAAGCGTTATGCAAACGTAGAAGCCGTTCAAAAGCACCGGCATACTAGCGGCCTTACTGGCCAACGAGCTAATACGCATCACATAACATTTTGTTCATGCAAAAAGCTTTATTAAAGCAGAAGGATACTATCAACATCTACATATGTATGTACATATATAAATAAAAATGAATCGTCAAAATGTATGTACGCTCATAACTTTCATACGACTAAACCAAATTTGATAATTTTGTTTTTAATGTAGCCGTTGAGGTTCAAGGATGGTTTTTACGACAAGACAATTTCGAATAATTTCCGGGAAACCCCTAAAAACGCCCTTTTCTTTTTCCCATACAAACGAACGAATGTTTGTTTGTTAGTAACGCTAAGAGAACGGCTGCACCAATCTTGATGAAATTTTCTGAGGTTATTCGTTGTGGATTGGGAAAGGTTTAAAAATAAAAATATCTCATACTTTTCATGAGGAAAAGTCGGAAAATAGGATAGTTCTTACATTTTGGAACTTTTCTCTTTCCATACAATTTTTTTTTTTTGTTTTTCAATATTTTGATTAGTGAGTTATTTGAATTGTTCAATTTCGGTCGCTTGCTTTTTTATTCCGGCTATTCAAAAGCAAAATTATTGAAAATTATTCACTGAAAACTTTACATATGTGTGTTTCACACAAAGTGGTCAATTAAAGATTGAAATTTGTTACGATGCCACGAGGAGGTCGCGCTAATATCGGTCGGCGTTCTTTTTGGCATCAACATACATTGGTAGCCCAAGGCACATGACCGAGTACTCCCAGGATGCGATGACACACGTGCGGAGTTATGGATCGCAAGCGGTCGTCACGATGACACAGCACGACCTCTCACACAACACTTACGATGTTGGGTGGACTTTACTTGAAGCAACGTATATGTGGTGTCGTTAGGTGCTAGATGTACTCTGTTCAGTGGCAAAAGAAAGGTTTGCCGCCCGTTTCTTCTCTGGATGGTGGATAATGGTTACACCAGATCAAATTGATGAAATCATTTCTACGGAAATTCCTGATCCAGAAAAAGACCAAGTATTATACGAAGTGGTGGAAATCAAAATGCTTCATGGAACTTGCAGACACTACAATCCCTTTTCGGTTTGCATGTCTGACAATAAATGCACCAACCACTATCCACGTGCTTTTCTTTCGGAAACCCAAACTGGAAATGATGGATACCACTCTACCATCGTCGCTCACCAGACAACAATGGCAGAACATTTAGCATTCAATTTAGAAGAGTGAATTTTGAAGTTAACAACACATGGATCGTACTATATTATTGTCTAATTCACATTCAAAACTCATATTAATGTTGAGTATTGCAGTTTGGTGAAATCGTTAAAATACCTTTGTAAGTGCGTCACCAAAGGAAGCAACATGACGGTTATTGGTCTTGAACGATACAGTCGATATGTGGACTGCAATAAAGCGCTTTGGAGGGTATTTACTTTTGCAATTCATGAACTGTTGTGCATCTCGCAGTTAATTTTGAAAATGGCCAAAGAGTGTATTTCAACCCAGAGAATACAGTACAGGCAGTTTAAACACCGTCAGCAGCAAAATTAGCATTTATGAATTTTTGCTCAACTTTCGTCAGTGATCCTTGCGAGAACATTGCTCTATGCGGAAATACCTTGACATACATACATGGGATGCTTTCGAAGAAATAGTTCCACAATCCACTCCAAAAACCACGATTGCTTCGCTATTGATAAATGTACGTGGTTCAATTTCAATTGAGTCAATGCGTACTGTGAATGCTACGATGTGTGCAACTTTTTGAAAAGCAAGCTAGCAATTACAATTGCTGGAACATGCTAATCACTGGAATCAAACGATGGCCGATGAGATAGCTGCTTCGAATTCAAAAGAAGATCGCACACTTTTCGCGATAATCATTTCGACATATCAGCCTTAACGTATTCCGCTTGAACTGAAATTTGCATTTGAGGTGACGATCAACAGGACACAACTTTCTTTATTTTTATCACACGGTCAGATATACGTGGCGTGCTCAAGAGTTTGAAAACCGAAACAAAAACCAAAAAATGTGGTTTAACAAGCCGCCTTATATTGAAAAAAAAATACATATATAACTTTTTTTTGATTTCAAAACACATAATTTCACGCAGGACAACGGCTGCGGGGTCAGCTAGTATATAAATAAAAATGCATCGCCAAAGTGTATGTACGCTCATAACTTTCATACGACTGAACCAAATTTTTCAATGTAGCCGTTGAGGTTCAAGGGTGGTTTTTACGGCAAGAAAATTTGGAATCATTTCTGGGAAACTCCTAAAAACAGCCCTTTTCTTTTTGCCATACAAACGAACGAATGTTTCACGCAAAGTGATCAATTGCAGAATGAAATTTGTTACGAAGCCACGAAGAGGTCGCCCTAATATCTGTCAACGTTTTTTTTTTGTGAGCAACGTATGGCAACCCAAGGCAAGGCACGGCAAGGCAAGAAGTACCGCCAGGATGCGATGACATACGTGCGGAATTAAGGATCGCGGTCAATCAACAATCGATCGTCACAATGTCATCTCACAACTTTTCAAACAACAGTTACGAGGTAAAACGGAAAACACCGCCCAAAAGAATTAAAACAATGCATGAAGAGGCACCAAGAAACCAGCAAGCGGAACGAAACAAAAGACATCGGGAAATGGTCAGATAAATGCAAAGAGGAAGTACAAAAGGATGACGGCTGGGTAAGCGTCAAACGCAAGCCACAAAGCCAAACGAAGACTGACCGTAAGCCACCCGATGCTATAGTCATAGCGCGCTCTTGAGATATGTTCTACAGAGACATCCTAATGAAAGTGAGAAAAGAAGAAAATCTTCAGAAACTCGAGCAAAATGTATTGCGTATTAGGAAGACAGCCAAAGGCGAAATATTACTGGAACTCAAGGAAACACAAATGGAAGTTATGAGCGAACTAAATTGTGAAATATGTAAATTGTTAGGAGACATAGTAGAAATTCGGAACCTGGACGAAATCACAACCAAAGAGGACAATTCAGAATCAGGTGGAAAAGCTAAATAATTTTGATGTGAGTGCGATAAAAAACCGCAGGGCAGCATATGCGGGTACACAGGTAGCGGTAGTAAGCCTCACTGTGCTGGAAGCAAGGGTACTGCTAGATGAACGAAAAATTAGGATTGAATGGGTAGTCTGCAGGCTAAGGGAAAAACCTAATTTTAAAAGGTGTTTCAGGTGCCTGGAATATGGGCATCTGGCAGCAACATGTAACAATACGGACGACAGGAGCAACTCCTGTCTGAGATGTGGCGAAAAATACCACTTCGCACAGACGTGCGAAAAGACTCCCTCTTGTGATGCTTGCAAGAGCAAAGGAAGGAACTCAAGCCACCAAGTAGGTAGCCCTCTATATCAGGAAGCATTTAAAAAATTCAACAAATGAAAATTATACAGCTAAACCTGAATCATTACAAACTGCCCAAGATTCGCTTGAATAAACCGTCTTTGAAGAAAAGGTGGACGTAGCAATACTGTGCGAATAGTACAAAAACATATACAACACCACATGGGCTTCAGACGATACCAGCAAATCTGCCATATGGTTATGTGGAGGCAAGGCTTTCCAGGAAGGTCAATAATAGGAAAGGCCTACTTCACACGATCCAGGATCTGTGGAATCAACCTTTATAGCTGCTATATACCACCGAGTGTTCCACAAGACGCGTTTGAGAGGATACTGGATGGTTTAGTACAGGAAATCCTAACAACTACGAAAAACATGGAGGAGATTTTAACGCATGGGTTGTGGACTGGGGAAGTGATAGTACGAACAAACGAGGAAACGATCTTCTCAAGGCCTGGGTACTAATTACTGGAAATAGGATCACTTTCGAAAAAATGTTCGCGGATCCGTGTTTGATATTATCCAGGAGTGGAATATACACGCACACAAAGGTGGTACAGGCAAATAATGGAAAGCAGAAACACTCGACGAAGATCTCTTCCGACTTATGCTGGATGACAATATTGCAAATGTAGAAGATACAGATGGATGGACGAAAACACTTCAGCTTTGAAAGTATTCGACGTAGTACCCGCCGGGGAAAGCAGAGGAAGAGGAAGACCTCCATTCCGTTGGAAGGACCAAGTGGAGAAGGACCTGGCTTCACTTGGAATATCTAATTGGCGCCACGTAGCGAAAACAAGAAACGACTGGCGCGCTGTTGCTAAATCGGCTATAATCGCGTAGGCGGTGTCTACGCCAATCAAGAAGAAGAAGAAGAATATACAGAACGACAGGCGGAGATATTGGTGAGGCATCTCAGCAAAGCGTGCGACGCTGCAATGTGCAGGAAGAAACAAGGCTCTAACGCTTACCGACAGCCTGCATACTGGTGAAATAGTATGCCTGTTGCAATCGACAGCCTGAGAACTGATTGCAACAATCCCAGGTTCAACCATAATACGAAAACCTGCGCGAATGTTTTAAAAGGAAACGCCGTGAGCTCAAGAAAGTAATTAAAAGAAGCAAACTCTCCTGCTTCAGAGAGGTCTGCAAAAATTCCGATGAGAATCCATGGGACCATGCGTACAAAATTGAAAGGCAGCAAAGGGAGAACACCTACCTGTCCCACTCTTTTGAAAAACATCGTGGAAGCCTTTTTTCGTACGCAGAGGAACGAAGAACCTGTACTATCAAATATATCTACGGTCATAGACGCACCATCGGTCACCGACGATGAAGTAATAGATGCAGCCAAAAGGTTTGGAAATACCAAAACACCAGGTCTAGATGAAATCACCAACGAAGCCCTAAAAATAGCTATAAAGCACAAATCGAGCCCCTTTTCACAGCTCTTTACCCGCTGTTTGCAAGAAGGTGTCTTTCCAAAAATATGGAAAAACAGCGATTAGTACTTCTGCAGAAACCGAATAAACCGGCTGGAAAACCAAGTTCGTACCGCCCTCTCTGCATGCTGGACACGCTTGGAGAAATTTTGGAAAGAATAATAATTTGGTTTTCGAGGTGTACTGCTACACAAGTTCAGCATGGTATGATCATCCATACTGGGCGTGGTCCCGAAAGAGGTGTACCCTTAGCGTGCAGTAGGAATCGTCTGGGACTGACGAGAAAAAAAAACATATGTGCACCAGAGAATCCCTTGTCTATCACAACGATACCAACATAAATATGACTTCAGCCAAAGAAAGAAACACGTCTATGTGAATGTGACTACAAAAAGTTTTAAAATATGAATGAAGCTAAAACTCTGTGGCGTAACTATAGGGTGGCAAGTCGGCAAAATGCCACGGGCCCCCAGTCAGAGGAAATCTCAATTCCCAACATTTATTATTATGTGTATATTACTTAAGTAAAAAAAAAAAAATTGTCTTTAATTTATTTGTGACCTTCTTAGTTGCATACACAACTAAAAAAAATATACCTAGGTATTAAACTTTCAATGCATTAGTAAAAAAAAAGTTAACAAAGTTTTAGAAAGAATGGTCAAAATCCAATTACTCGTAATAATTTCGGAAACATGTGTGGACAAACATACCTCAAAAATGTGTATATTGGTTTACATTTATATTCACTGGGCATGTCTCAGGGCGTCTCGTTGAGACTAGCTTTACTGCCGGCATTAAAATCAGTGTTGCCGTTTTAGCGCATTTCGAGCAATTTTTCTCAATACAATGCGCTAAAAAATATTTTTCGGAATCTAGTAGAAAACTGTAAAAATTATTGACGATCGTAAATTTAAGCCAATAAGTTAATTGCCAGAGCCGTAAAACGTTAAGGATATAACGAGCTGCGAATTCCCCAAAGGATTTAGTATTCCCCGACCACAATGTTATTGATGCGTTTAATATTTTGTCTCTTTTTTACATTGAAGTGTTCTGTTATGACTGTCTCTGATTTTACTAACGGAGTTCAATTATAATGATACGTCATCAGTTGAAAGTTCTTAAGAAAAATTGCCTCACTTATATGTTGCCTGAGCACGGTTTGAAGAAAATGACTAAAACTGTAAAAAAAAGAAACGGCATCTGGTGAAGGCACACCAACCGCAGCCGAACGTAATGATGACTAGAAAGATATTCAGTTATTTAATTTAGTTGATTTTGATAAATGTAATAAATGGTTAAATAAATTCACATAAAAACACATCCCCGATTCGAGTTTTTTACAATAGTGGATGTATTACGCAACAACTCACCAAGCAATTAGCAGTTTATTGTTGTAAGAATTGGTTGTTTGTTGCAAGTGAGGATATATTTAATTAGTTAATTGTGAAAATAGGTTGACAATGTCTACTCGGTAAGAATTTTATTCTAATATTTAAAATAACTTAGACTATTACAATTATTTTAATTTTTAATCTACCCATAAAATTATTCATTTACATCGTCGGTAGGTATCGGTAGTAAAGTTTGAAATCACAAGTTACGAAATTATTATTTAAAATAATGATTCTCATCGCGCATTTCAAAATCAATTCACTATTTTGACATTCGTAACAACCAAAACTATTTCGGTACCTATGTTCATCGTTCTTTCAAAACTTACAAAATTTGACACTTGGATTGAACTTTGAACAACCTTCGTTATAAACATTTTTACGGTCGCTTTTTTTGGCATTTGTTAGCAATTAAGTAGATTTTTTAATAAATAAAAACTATAGTATTATTACAAACTTTTTGCGGTTTTGTTCTAGAAAGTATCAGAGTGGAAGCGAAAAACGACAGCGAAAGCGAAAGAAGGAGTCTGAAGAACAAAATAAAAAGTTACCTAAAAGAAGTCAGTACTTTAATAATCAAGATAGTATACAAGAAGAATCAAATGAACAGCGCTACGAAAAGGTAGAAAATGATGACATAAGTGGCAATATCGCAGGGCCCGATAACAGTGAATATTTAGATTCGGAGCAACCACAACCAGGTACGAGCAAATCTTTAAAATTAAAATATTTACTGCATGTTACTGATAGTACTTTAAAGAACTCAATGATCAAGTAAAACGGTTTGTGATCGAAAACGGACACTGTAAACCAAAAGGCCCCTTTTTAAGGGATAGTAACAATAGATCTTTCTTAGATAAATATTATTACACTGTTTCTAAATCTGGCGTAAAGTTAGAACGTACATGGCTGTCCTACTCTCTATTGCTTCAAAAAGCATATTGTGAACCATGTTGGTTATTCGCAAATAGGGCATCTAAAAATATAGAAAATATTTGGATGGAAGGCTATGATGATTGGCAACATATTGTGGAAGCCATAGATAGACATGAGATATCGAAAGAAGATTTGCATTCATGTTTTGTACATCGACAGTGACAGTTACATGGAACACTAGATGAAGAGCAAGAGTCCATTGTCAAGAGAGAAAATTTTTTTTGGCGCCAGGTACTCACTAGACTCCTTGATGTTACTCTGACACTTTCAACCTGTAATTTAGCTTTTCGTGGCCATAAAGAAACGGTATATGGCAACRATTCTGGTCCAAAAGGAAATTTTTTGAATATTGTTGAGTTATTAGCCAAATACGATCCTATTTTAAAAGAGTTGCTAAACATACCTAAGGGCCAGATTAAATACTTAAGTCCAAAAATACAAAATCAGCTCATTGCTGTTCTGGTTCAAAAAGTGGAAAATGCTCTGGTAAATGAAATAGTCACCGCACCGTTTTATTCCATTTTGTTTGATACTACTCAAGATATTTCGAAAAGGGAATTTAATGAGGTTAAGGATCAAACTGCCTTAGCAATGTCCAAGCAGGTAATAGAATCCATAAATGACAAAAGTATTTCTCTGAATAAGTGCCGTGGACAAGAGTACGATGGAGCTAATACCATGAAAGGTACTTATGGCGGAGTTCAAAAACTCATAAGAGATATTTAGCCAAATGCAGTGTATGTCCATTGTGCTGCTCATAATTTAAACTTGGTAGTAAATGATGCAGTAAAAGTGGTCATAGAAATACAAATATTATTCGAAACTGTGCAACAAATTTATAGTTTTTTTGGCCATAGTATTAGACGATGGAATATATTATCTAGTTTTGTATCTGATAACAAAAAAGGAGAAACCGTTGTATCATCAAATTCAGTAACATTAAAAACAATGAATCCAACTAGATGGGCAGGACGCTTTGATGCCGTGTTTGCTTTAAAGGTTCGATTTGTTGATGTTCAAAAAGCGCTAACAAAAACCATTTTATCAAATTCCAAATCAGATGAGAGAAATGAAGCTATCTTGCTAAAGAAGAAGGTAGAGAAGTACAATTTTATTATGTTGCTGGCTTTCCATTGCAAAGTCTTACAAACCATAGACGCGGCTTCTAAAGCACTTCAATCTAAAGCCATCGATCTTTCAAATGCTTCAAAGCGTTTGCAAGTCTGTCTAGAAGAACTTGAACAGTATCGACATGAATTTGAAGATTTAAAAACGGAAGCAAATGGTATTGCAGTTAAATGATCTATAAACCCTGAATTTCCTAAAACTCGTCAGAGAAAAGCGAAACGTCATTTTGATGAAATTTGTGAGGATGAACGTCTCCAAGATCCTGAAATCTTGTTTTAAAGTGAACGTATTCTATCGTGTATTAGACATCATCATTAATCAACTTAGATCGCGTTTCCTTGGAATGATTGAAATTGTTTCCCATTTTAGTGTCTTGCAGCCTGACACTTTGCAAAACTTGAATGATACTGATTTATTGGAAAAGGCTTTAGCATTTGTCCATTTATATAAAAAAGATATATCTATGTCGTTTTTCAAAGAAATTCTCAGTTTTCGATCCTCTTTTAAACACGAAAAAGAAAGGTCATCTTCTATAAGAGAACTTGCTGACTTATTAATAATAAAGAATCATTTTATATCTTCAAGCTTTTCTGAAGTGAGCACTGCATTTCTGTTATTTCTCACCATTCCTGTAACTACAGCTAGTGCCGAGCGATCATTTTCAAAACTTAAATTGATAAAAACTTATTTAAGAAATTTTATGGGACAAGAAAGGTTAAGCAATTTGGCTATTCTATCCATCGAAAATTCTATGGCCCGAAATTTGAACTTTGATAATGTCATTAACACTTTTGCTGAACAGAAAGTCCGAAGAAAGGAGTTTTAATAATTAAAATTGTGTACTTAAAATAAAATTGTGATTTCAGTTCAATATGTACTTTGAATCAGGTACCTTTAGTTAAAAGTGAATAATTAGAAAATCAAGAAATTATAATTATAAAGTTTGTATGTACCTACTTCACGTAGTGATTTATTAGTTAACTCTTACAAATATATTTGTTGGTTCAGCTTCTTTATATATTGGGGAAGTGGGAGGGCAGGGGGCCCATTCGATGAATTTGCCACGGGCCTCGAATGGTATAGTAACGCCACTGCTAAAATAGCAACAACATATGTATCAACACATCTTCACGCACAAACGTCGCTGCCCATAAACTATTTCTCGTCACGATGGCAAAGCTGCTTAGAAGAAATGTTGCAACAGTGCCGACAGCTCAACAAAAATGACAAAATAATAAAAAATTCTTATTTTACAATTTATTCTCATGGAAAATAAAGCAAAACTTAAAAATAAATTCTGTCAAGATTCGAACCTGTGTACTCATCTTGACTTTACAAGCGCCTACCATCAACACCACAATTGACAATTGGATTGCGTTGTCCTAATTATGGTCTGGTTATGCATGATAGAAATATACGATTCAAATAATTTTGTTTGAGTATAGAAATATCTTTTTGTAGAACATTTGCTACATACAGCCAAATGTGCAAACGACATAATATATAATAGGGCAATTCAAAGCCTGGTGCATCTGAGTTTGCAAAATTATGCAATTGCAAATATTTACCATAAACAGTGAACGTCTTTTTTTTTTATTTCTGTGCAACCCTGGCAAATACCATTAATTCGCAGCTGATCGGTGAAAAAAACATTGTTTGTAAAAAAAATTGTCGCACAAATTGGAAAATATGCCGAAAAAAAGTTTTAGAGAAAAATTAACTGACGCTTTAATTGATGAAGCTGCTGAAGAAATTATGGACATTGAAGGTAAGAAATATTTTTATGCAGAATTTCAGTTAATAACAATTTTCTTCTAGAAATCGAAAGTGATGATGACGCAGTGGATGCAGTGTTAGATGAATTCGCTGACAATATATCTGTTGTTAGGGAATGTTGGCGAGGAGATTATAGCACGATACCTAAGTCAGACATTTGGCGCAATAATATTTTGACAACACTGGACGAAGGCCAAATGTTGACAGTAGATAGAGACCAATATAATATGCTGGTTAGTTTAATAAAAAACGATGAGGAATTCAACAAAGCGCGCTCATGTAAGCAATGATCTGTCGAATTGCAATTAGCAATCACACTGTTTCGTTTGGGTTCGTCGGGAGAAAGCGCAGCATTTAGAAAAATAGCCAATTTTTGGAGTGGGAGATGGCGAAACCATATCGCTAATAACAAAAAGAATCTTTAGAGTGTTCGTGCGTCACCAATCTAAGTATATTTACTGGCCCGATGAGATTGAACGATCGAAAAGAGTAAAGGATACCTTTGATGAGTTACCGTTTTGTATTGTTTGGTTGGATAGAAATGCCCGAATTGCATTTAATTTACAGTAAATACCGGGTTAGAGTAGAGCATTGTTTTTGGCTTTTAAAAGAAAGATTTGGAAGCCTTAAGCAGCTAATGATGCGTTTATCTAACAAGAAAAAAAAAAAACATAAATTATGCTGTGATTGGTTTCTTTTCTGCTGTGTTCTCCACAACATTTTAATTAATAATGGTTCCACTTCGTTCGACGGTGGTTCAGATCCATCAACTACTACCGAAGATTCTATTGAGCCTGATGAGCTCAATACTTATACTTCATTTCAATTTCGAACTTTTGCAAGCGTTCCTCCTTTTCAATTTGAAGTTTTTTCAGTCGTTCATCCTTTTCCAATTCTAAGATTTTTAAGTCCAATTCACGGTTCTTGTGTATTACTTCAGCTTTACCTTTTTCATTAAAAGCGTGATCTTTTTCATGTTCCTCTTTTCCCATTCCATTTTCACTTTGAACATTTGCCTATCTTCGACTTGAAAAGCAACAACATTTGCAGCAGATGATTTTGGGACATGTTTTTTAATTTTTTCCGCGAAATCTTTTGCTTTTTCAGGAACAATCACTTCACTTACATTGCCTGGTGGTAGATKTTCAATATTGGCAATGTCAATTGGAGACGCAATTTCTTCGCCGACATCAGAAAAGGTGATTTCGACACTCGACGTCCCGGCATCAGACTCAAGAAGGACTGCTCCTGTTGAAATTCGCCAATCGCTTGCTTTTTTGTATGAAGCCTTCAGGTGCCGCATTTTCCACCGTATTAAATTCCACGTTGCGTCTATATTTGTGCTCTCAATGACCTTTTTATAAAAAATTTGAGCTATTGGTGCCCATTAAATTTAAAATTATTGTTAGATAAATTGTTGAAATAATCACTTAAATCACTTAATTCTACTTCTGGAGGTTCCTGCAAGAAATCCAGTATACTCTGGATTCTTTTTCGCTCCACTTTTTGTTTGATTTTTCACGTTTAATTCTTTTTCTGTATAAACTTGTTTGCTTCATTTCTTTTTTTTTGTTTGCTTTTATTTTTGAAAACAGCTGATAATTTGCAAACCAGTGTTGCAAATAATACAATGGCGTTTTAGGTCTGCTTCTTTGCAAGGGTGTAGCAGGTGCATCGCTGTACATTTTGTTAGTGTAAAAGCAAAAATATGCTCGCTCATTTGCAATTGCAAATATGCAAGACCATTTGCACCGGAATCTGAATAGCCCTAATATGTATGATTGTTTCGCATTTTGCTTCTACGCCGGTCAAATTACTATACAAAAATCAATTGAAATGCATGATAAAATGAAATAAACTATAAGGGCAAGTAATTTTTAAAAATTTTATAGAAAATTAAATAAAAATTAAAATGCATGTAAATTTATTTAATTTTATTAAAAAACTGCAATGATTAATAAAAAGAAAATTCATTTTATTCGAAAAACATATATATATTTGCTTATTAATAGGATATAATTTTAATAAAACACGATTTTCAGAATTTGTCTACCTACAACCACAAATTCTCACACAACCTAATCAATAAAGATTAGGTTTTTTCACCAGCTTTTTTCAAAGCTAGGCTCACAGTAGTACATACAACTTTCTAAATTAATAAATACTAAAACTAACCAGCAATAATTAATACTAAAACTAAAACTACTACTACAAACTATTTACAACTTAATTCCACTCTGAAAGAAATAAAAGTACATTATTAGTTTTTGAAGAATGAAAAGAAAGAAATGAGAAGAGAGAAACATGGAAGTTGCTGAAAAAATTAAATATGGCCTACAATCTACTGATGTTACCAGTTTCTTTAATTTTTTTCTTTTACTATAATATCTCGCCCTAATTTCGCAATTTTAAACAGTAAGACTGTGGCGAGGAAGTGTAAAAATTGATCCCTATGTTCCAGGAAATCTCCAGCTCGCTATACCACTCTGGGTATTTCTCTTTGGTAGCTGCAGTAATCTGGGCTAAAATCATCGATTTTATACCCACTCCGCATGTATATTTTAAAAAGAGCTCTTTATAACAGCTCATTTGATAGCGGCTTATTTCGAAAACTCTATCATCGGGATTAACCAGCCTTAGGTCATCTGCGCTTTTATAATTTTTAGACCTTATAAGGGCTTACGATGAGGCTTCCAAAGAGTTATCACTCTTTCTGTTGTTGTTGTTTTTTTAACTGTTATCCCCCGTTTGGGTGGTAAGGGTCATTTGCGTTGCCGTAGAGGTCATCTAACGGGAGACCCAGGAAACGTGCTGTTCGACGGGGTCGGCCCAAAGAGAGGAGGGTTTTAGATGAGTAAGGTTTGTGGGTTATGCAAAAAGGTGACCAGTATCATGCGGGGACTCGTTGCATACAGGACATACATTGTGTATGTCAGGGTCGATTCGGGATAAGTAGGAGTTTAACCTGCTACAAGGTCTGAAGTTTCCTCATCTGCGTTCCACTGCATCCAGGCGATCATATTGGTGCTGCATAGTTAAGGACCGGCCGGCCGATTGTCTTGTAAGTTGCCAACAAAGTTTCTTTGTCTTTTTCCCATGTGCTGCCGGCTAGCGACTTGAGCATCTTGTTGCGGCTCTGTAAAATGGCAATAATCGCGGTCGTAAGGGGAGAGAAGGAGCATAGACTATCGAAGGTTACGCCTAAAATCTTAGGGTTATTGACAGTCGAAATTTTGACGCCATTGACTGCAATATTAAGCTCAAGTTTATACTCCTTCGTCCAGTTAGTAAATATGGTCGCTGTGGCACTGATATGGGAAAGTGTGAGGTTTCGTGCAGTGAGGAAACGAGAAAGGTCGGAGAGGTAGTTGTTTACATTCGAGCAAATACCATTGATTCCATTGTCCGACGTCAATATCGTGCAGTCATATGCGTACGAGGTTATGGAAACCCCCTCTGGTGGTTGTGGGAGTTTCGAGATGTAGAAGTTAAACAGTAGCGGGGAGAGGACACCACCCTGAGGAACCCCCTGTTTAATTCTTCTCAGTTTAGGTGTTTCACCTCGACATAGAACGGATGACTGACGACCGTTCAGATAGTTCATGGTCCACCTCTTAAGCCTTGGAGGAAGTGAAGTTTTTTCAATGTCCTGCAGTAGCGTTGTGTGGTTGACTGTGTGATCGTTCTCTCACAGGGTGGTTTCTGGTTGAGGCCACGGACTATCTGAGCATTTATGGCGCTAAGTGCTGTGGAGGTGCTCTGCACTTTACGGAATCCATGCTGGTGACGGGCTAGACTCAGGTGGTGAGTGAAAGTCGGGAGTAGCAAGGCCTCAAGTGGCTTCACTACTGGGGAGAGGAGAGTTATCGGGCGAGTGATTCCTCTTTGTTGGCGGGATTCCCAGGTTTCAGTAGTGGATCACTCTTCCGATTTTCCACACATCGGGTATTTGAAGAGTGGTCAGCGACAGGTTAAGGACCTTGGTGAGATAACTTACTCCCGTCGAGCCTAGATGTTTTAGCATTAGAATGTTTATTCCATCAGGGCCAATGGATTTGGAGGATTTTGTCGTGTCGTGGTTTGGCATTTTGAGCAGCCGTCGGTTAACATATCTCTTGGTTTTGTCTACCGAAGGGTGCAGTGTAAATTGCCGACTAAAATAGTTCGCGAACTTTTTCGGGTCCTGGGAGGCATGACCATTGAATTGAACTTCAACGCGGTCGTTATGTCTTTTTGGATTAGACAAAGCTTTGACAGTAGCCCAAAGCTTACTCACACCGGTGGAGAGGTTGCAGGACTTCAGGTGCTCTATCCATTTCAACAGCTTATGATGGTTTACCATACGCCGAATCTCCAAATTGATATCCCCTATCCGGGAATCCTTGCGGAATTGACTATCACCAACGCATACGTCCGTAGAAATGGGTAGAGCGTTGAAGGTGCTTTCGACAAATTCCGTGAAGCTGACCCAATTAACCCAAACGAAATAAGGAGGCTTCTCGATCGAGATAATTATTAGCAGATGGTCTGATGCGAGAGTTAGCATTGCTGGTAATATCAGGCGAGCTATTACAGGTGCCCATAATTCTGGTGGAGGCTTCGTCATTCATTGTGCAGAATGTCGAGTTGTCAATCTGTTCCGCCAGCTCCATTCCCCTACGATCATTTCATAGGAATAAATGCCAAAGATCGTGGTGCGCGTTAAAGTCGCCTAATACTAAATGGTTTTCACCATGAAGTAGCGCACCTATAATCGGGTGATATCCTGTAGGGCAACATGTAACTGGGGGATGTATATATTAAATATTCGATATATTCGACATCGCCTAACCGGATAGCTATACCCTGACATCCTAGGGTAGTAAACCTGCGGTCGAGTTTTTCATCGATTAGACGATACTGCACGGTGATGTGCAATATGAAGGCTATTATCTCGTTTGCGATCTTTACGTAAAACGTTGAAACCGGCACAACTCAGAAGATCTGAGCGGCTGTTTAGCTTGGTTTCTTGGACCGCAGCTATCAATTCACGTTCTCGATTCATAAGTGCCACTATCTCCTCGATCTTACTCTGGAGTCTGAAGCAGTTAAATTGAAGGATACGAGTTTGTCGCGGGTGTCCGTGGGTGATCCTGGGGGTTAGGGAGTGAAGTGTAGGTGGTGTTTTTTGCAGCTGCAGAACCCGCATGGGCTGTTGTCGCTCTGAGGTGTTGATTGGCGACGCCACTGTCGTGTGTTGCGGGGACAGACTCCTGCAGCATGGGGCAACGTAGGTTTCACTCCACTTGATTGGACTTGACTGATGCAACATTCCGACGTATGACGGTCTGACTCACGAAACAGACTGTGCGAGCAACCAAGAGTTGCTTATTGGTTCTCGCACGAGAATTGGAGCGGGATGAAGGTTGGGGGGTGAGTGAGTGAGTTCCTGACCGTGGAGGTCATCTGTTGGCCACTCTGGTTGAGTGGCGGCGCGGCGCCCGAACTATGTGCATATTGCAAAACCATCTAAGCTTGTGTCGCAGTATTGCGAAGGCAACATGGGGCCACGTAACGCGTGGTCCACTCCCTATAAGTCTAAAGACCTGAGCAGGTCTTAAGATGGCTCCATCCATTGCATCTATTGCACCTGACCGAGGTGGAGTTCGAATGAAGCCTTTTTGCGCATACACAGCAGAAAAATTCCTCCGGGCCCGGGTTGGATTCAATGCCAGCACGAGTCAGGAGAATGCGGATCAACCCTGCTGCAAGGCGTTGCTCTAGTGACGACAAACACAAATTAGTACTCACCGATCCAAACGGGGTTAGATCGTCGAAAAAACAACAGTGCGTAGAACCGGCTGTCATGGGAATCACTTTTTCTTATTAAATACGCACATTTTTCGCACTTTAGTCTACAGAAAACCTTCTGGTATATGGCATATCCCATGTGATAGCGACGAACCTGTATCTCGGCTGCTTTTTGAGTCTCAGCAAAGTGCTCATCTGGAATACATATTTGTTCCATGGCAAGTTGCTCAGACGGTTTTAAATTTTCTTTCACGTCGTCTTCTTGGCCATTATTTCAGTCAAGGTTTGTATCGTCGTCTTCTTCGCAATTGCTGCCAGTTTGCGAGAAGTTACGTCGCAATATGTGCCTGGACAATATCCTTGCAACAATATATTGCATCTAATATGCAGATGGATGATTATTAAATCCTAAATTCGCTCTTATTTTATAAAAAAAAAAAACGTTTTCCAAGGCATCTTGGTTCATCCTTCCTAAGAGTATAAATGGTGATAGATTCATTGAATATATCGCCACTAAATGCGATAATTGCATTTATGATTAATACGAATGAGTCCAGGCACAATATTTTATTGTTAGGCTTTTTTAATGTAGTCGATGTGATCTTTTAACCTGTTAGTTTTTTCAATCAAATCTCTTTGTATTGCCCGACTTCGCGGATTTGGATTGCAAAGCTTACAATCCAGTTCGTTGAACAGATCATTTATCCTTTTCACCAGCAGTTGTCGGATTTTTTTAAATGCTCATCGGAGCCCAACAAATTTTCTTTTATTGCCATCTCAATTGCTGCGGCGACCGAATTGCTAAATACCTGTGTAACCCTTAAAACTGACATTTTTTCCAAGTTTGCGGGGTACACATGTGAATAGGTTAATTTTGGGCACATTTTAAAATTAACATTTGCATGGTTTATGCCATATATTTTTCACACAACTTTAAAAGTTGTCTGCCCATCATCTTGCGTTTCAACGTCATACTTTGGTAAGATATTGCGCATTCATTTTATCAAATGGCAATAGTCAAACATCATATATATTTTTCTTTCATTATGAAAGAAATATGGCTTTTCTGTCGTAGCACCTAATAGTTGCCTCAATTAGGCATTTTGTGCACCTTGGTCGCAAACTATTGACTTGATTTTAAGCCCGATCCGTACATTTAATACGTTGGCTGCCAATGTATCACCGGTGATCACAACAAAAAACTACCCCCAGGTGCCAGTGTATCACCGGTGATACACGCCTAAGTCTTTAGAATTTAGGGGCTGGGGCCTTAACGGAAGGAGTTTTAAGAAAGACGTAAGTTAATTTTAAAAGAAAAAATATGTTATTTCATAGTAAAACACAACTTAAAAAAATAATACTCAATTATAAATAGGAAACTGTAATTCATTTCTGTAAACAAAAAAAAATTATATAAATTCAATGTCTTTGCTGAAAATGATTGAGGCATAAGAATGGAGACCGAGGACATTGTCCGCAGTATGTAGATACAAGTTTGGCCTTCTTCCTTGCAGCTGACGAAGAGGTTGCAGTCTTCAGTTCAGAATAGCAGCCTCCGCAGCGATATCTCTTTCGCCTTCCGTCCTTTGTTACTTCCTCTGAAGTCGCCAAAATGTGCTTGCCTTGAGGAGGTGTTCACGAAATTGAAGCGCTATCTCTTCCACTTCAGTTTAGAATTATATTTTGCCGAAAGTCAGATATTTTCATATTGGAATTACTTTCGTTATACAAAATATATACATTTACAACAGCCGTATTTAAAAGAATATCAAAAGCAACTTTATGAAACCAGCGAATACTTTTACGGAGAGGACTAAAGTAACTAGCCATTTGATCAGACAAATCTATTCCTAAGGTGGGAAAAAATCAATAAATATTTACGTATTTAAATAAACAGATCTTTAAAGCTCTCAACAAACCTTGTTTGCATTTGTTGTACTCCATTATTACATTCGGTTTTAAAACATCTTGGCCGAGTCTATTCTTTTTACCTGAAGGTACAAGTGATTCGTTGTTTACAGTGGACAAGAAACGAACTTCTCTTTCATCCCTCCAGTACACTACTACGATTCCAGATCTTTCGAAAGTTACATTATCCCCTCTTTTCAGCAACCTAGGCAATTTAGGTAAGCCTCTCCGGTTTTTTCTTAGAGTTCCCTGTAGATGAGTTTTTCTATTTAAGAGAGCATTGCCCAATTCGATAGAAGTATAATAATTGTCGACCGTAAGTGTACGGTTCTCTCCAARATAACCTTCCATCAGTTGAAGGCAAATATTCGTTGCAAGAGAAAGCCCCGTGGTTGTATCTGATTTTCCAGTATAGAGTTTCAAATTATATATGTAACCTTTTGTATCTGCCAATTTGAACACCTTGGTGCCATACTTATGTGCTTTGCCAGGAAGGTATTGCCGAAATCGTAAACGACCACGGAAAGGTATCATACTTTCATCAATAACAAGGTTTTTTCCAGCTGGTTTATTTCGTTTAAAGGTTACAATTGATTCCTGCAAGAGTTGGTCAACTTTAAAAGTTTTAGACACTGTTTCAGACAACTGAGCGCTATCTGCAAAGTGAATACATTTTATCAAGATCTGGAAACGGTTACGAGCCATAACGTGTGGGATGAATGGATTTTTGAACAAGACAGTTACTTTCCAATAGTTCTCCATTGATGGGTATTTTACCATACCCATATACATGACTATGGCAAAAAACTCCATGATCTCCTTATGATTCGTATCCTTCCACTTATTCATCCTGCTGCTGTTGCGAGTACTAATCCCACATATTTGATAATTAGCATTTCTATTTGTCTCTTCAACAATAATATGTAAGATATCATCGGTAAGAAACTTCAACATGTATTTTTTTGCTTGGCAACTGGGAGTAGTTTTTTGCTGTGATCACCGGTGATACACTGGCACCTGGGGATAGTTTTTTGTTGTGATCACCGGTGATACATTGGCAGCCAACGTGTTAACGCTATCTTTTACCAGATAATAGGAAATCACATATTTCCATTTTGCGACTAAGCCTTTTAACATGAAAAAGCAGCATTTATTGCCGACCACGCTTTCCCGGTGACCTTCTCCATTATCAACGAAGCCATCAATCACAACTCGTACTTTTTTATACGTCAGATATTTATACCCTGAACAGGGTACATTAAGTTTGTTACGAAGTTTATAAAAATTAGGAGTATACATCGGAAACCCTAAAAAGTATGTATGTATATAAATGATTAGTATGTATGTTGAGCTCAGTCGATTAGCCATATAGTCCCTGAGTTTTTTTGAAATTTCGCACACGTCATTTCCTCTTCAGGAAGCTGCTCATTTGTCGGAACTGCCGATATCGGACTACTATAACATATAGCTGCCATACAAACTGAACGATCGGAATCAAGTTCTTATATGGAAAACTTTCACATTTGACAAAATATATTCACGAAATTTGGTATAGATAATTTTCTAAGACAACAATATAATCGCCGAGAAATTGTTCAGATCGGTTAACTTAGCATATATCAACAATATAAAACCCGAACAAAATTGTTCAGACCGGATTACTATAGCATATAGCTTCCATACAAACTGAACACATAGTTACTAGTGATGAGAGGTATTACACTACCGATGATTTTTTCCCTGTGAATGAAAAATCGCATGTCGCAACTGCGATCACATTTTATAAATATCAGTTCGAATCTGTGAATTGCGATAGCAGTTCGAAACTGTGATTTGCGATAGCAGTCCGAACCTGTGAATTACGAATGCGATAGCAGGTCAGAATAAACTTGTGAAACAGTGATTTTTTAATAGTGCAGTATATGCGATAACAATAGCAAATAGCAGAAAAGTAGCAGCTTTCTTCAGGGTATTGTATATATATATATATATGATAATAAATGCTACTTTCCATCATAGTGGTTTGAAGTTTTGAGTTTAACGTTCTTTAATGTTTAATAATTGCTAAAAATGTATCAAGGAAAGAAGTGAATTATGGCAGATGTTTGAAGTGGTAGATGAAATATATTCAAAATGCAATATCTGCAAATCAAAAAATCTTTAACAAATTTAAAAAAACTTGAAAACAAAATAGACATCCAACAGTGTAACCAGCTCAAAAGATACATACATATGTAGTAATTTAACATTTTTTAATATAAAGTTATTAACTTTTGCTTTACTAATAGAAACAAGCAAATCATACTACAACTACTGCAATTCAAACCCCCTCTAACTCGGAAGCTGCAATAGATATTGATAATGAGCCAGGAGCTTCGAGACAGCTGGACCGCTCAGACATTTGCGATAATGTAGTAAGAAGAAAGGCGAAAAAAACTTGTCCTTCCTTTTAGCTCTTTAATTTTTTTAATTTGCCTCAAAGAATTACTTTGAGAACCCCTAGCTACTCTAGCGTAATGCTCGTGGTTGCAAACAGTGATATTCTATATATCTTCGTACTTCATTTCTATTTCATGAAGGCGGGAATATTTGTCGAATTCTTATAATGATATGTCATTTGGATTTCTAATCTCTTCAAATGACATATAATTAAGTGGTGTATACTCGGTTTTTAAAACTTTATATGTTTGGACAACCGGCGGCTCACTGCTGCGATTGCTGACTAGTTTCGTCAGCTTCAAATTTTAAATTTAGCACAGGAAAAGCTACATTTAAAATGCGCCTTGACGATATATCTTTATTGTGAAAATGTCTTTCACATATATTTAAATTTTTTTTCAGTGGTAACTGAAGATTGCAGGCCTTTACCCAATTATTCTAGCAAGTTCCGTTTTAGAAAAGGTAAAAACTTTTGCTTCACCGGCACAGTTGCAAACGCTGCAACTTTTTTTCGAGCCCACCGGTTGAAATAATTGGATTGGGGCCTCATCTAATTGTAAATAAATATAAATATAGATATAAAATATATATAATAAATACTTAATTTCAATATAAGTATATGTATATGTAAGAATACTAAATATTATATGGACCCACTGGCAATTAAATTAAACACACACACGCACCAGAGAATGACTTTACTTGTATGTGCACCCGCAACCCGCCTGAATCACAAAATAATTTAGATTCCTTGTTACCGAACGAATATTATATTTTTTGCCACTGCCATTCGTCGTAAGTGAAATACGTTTGATAGGTTTCTAGTTTATTTTATTCATATTCATATTTAAATTCTATTGCAGATACAAATTGCACGTAGTTGGGTGCTTTTCGATAAACCCCTTGCTATGATGTCTTTTGTAAAGATCACAGACTTGAACGCTCACAAAACGCTTATATTTATGTGTAAATGCTGGCTGGGCAAATTATCAAAACACAAACAGGCATTTAAATAAACACCCACAAGTTAAAAGCTGATGAAAAAACTAAACTGCACTTACCCAGATGTAATGTCGGTACATCATTCTTTTTAAGTTTGCTGCTCTATTTCAAAATGTTTCTCACAAATAAATCAGTTGGTGACTGGGAAGTAGTAAGTGGGAGAAATTTTTAGATTCTCCTTTCCCTTTTCAGCCAGCTCCCATTAATTTGGGAAACTAAATAGGAGTAGTACCTCACCGTTGGTACTTTCACAACCGCGCACGCAACACTTACGAATTTTCGGCATTTTTTTTTTACACTTTTTAAAAATAACCCGATTGAAAAAATTCCATTTGATATAAAGTTTAAAACATATTAACATATGAATAAAATATTTATTTATTTTTTAGCGACACTTGTCAATTGGGCCAATATATATGTAAGTAGGAGAAAGAAGGATGGTTACTTTCATTTGTGTGCAAAGCTTAATGCTTCTTTTCTTCCAATTTTCTATGGAAATGGAGGTATGATAAATAGAAACGCCGACGCCAAAATGTAATTCCTTACATTCGTACATTGCCTATGAAAGGAATTCCCTGCTTGAAAGCTAACATGAATCATGAAAATATCATAATGATGTTAGGTAAATCTTCTATTTATTTAAAATGACTTGTTAAAAAATAAGATTAAATTAACATAAAATAATTTGAAAAATAATAAATAAAAGTTCTACATACATACATATTTGCTATGGAATATCAAAGATATTATTTTTCTTCAATATTCTCTGTTTGGGAGTATCATCATGGGTATGCAAGTTAATGCAACCCAAACCCACTAAAATAAACCCCTATCCCATTCATCTCTAGTAGACACATATTTGATGTAAGTCGACACCACATTCATCCATAGGATCAAGCCAACCGCCTATYATAACAAATASAATTAACATAAACAAAGAATATTAAAATCAACAATAGCCAATTTGCAAAGTCATCATAAAATCTATTGGAATACAATTACAAGAAGAACTTGATCACCAACAAGAAATGCCACAGCCATCCTTTTTGCATGATCAGCATTATAATACTATAAGAACTAAAATTAAGAGGTAAATCAGTTAGTCATAAGTTATAAGTTATAGCAGAGCATTGTCAGTTATAAGTGAGCCAGTGTTAAGCTAGCATTTAGAGTACGGTAGTTTTTAAAAAAAGCAATTAAAAATAATAAAAAATTAATTTGCATACATAACACAATAAAACATGTCTATGTTCTCTGTGTGAGAGGTGTGTTGCATTTTTCGCTGTTAAAAGTGGAATATCAAAGAACTTCAATATTCTCTGCTTGGGCATATATGCCATGTCATTATATGCCGAAAATACATATATTTATATCTCTGTTTGAGTATGTGAGAGAACTGTTAAAAATGTTAACATATTACAGCGTTAATTCTGTAGTTGTGAGATGAAATTTCGTATTACAATTTTATAAAATGTTTCACATCGAACCTGTACATTCTCTATGTTTTATGTTCTCAGGCTCAGCTCTGTTCCAGCGCAACTGTTAAGATTTCTCCTGCCGAGATGGCAGTGGTGAAACTCCCTCATCCCGACCGAGTTAGCCAAAAATATTTTTACGTTCTCCGTGAAATTTGTATACACCGCCCACTTAAAGGCGCCTGCTAATCGAAACATTTGCTAAGCGAACCATTTGCAAACGTAATGTCAATAATAAATCCTTTATTCCCTTTTTGGTACGTATTATGTGTTCTGGTGTTCAATATTGTTAGGTGCGTTTGACTCAGGTATTCTTGAAATAGCCGCCCTCGATGATACAAACCATGCTGTTGCCCCACGCAGTTGACCAAGCATTAAAATCACTCGCTATTATAATCGGTGTTTTGCCTCTGGTCTCTAATGAAAGTCTCAAAAGGAAATCCTCGAATTCGGTGATTGCTGGCTGTATAAACGAAGCTGGGCGTATTGTTCATAATGGCTAATGTTTAGCTGTAGTATCCTCAATTACTTAGAGACTTTATCATCTCGAGATATTTTAGGCAAGTTGTGCTCAATACTGAGTGCTCCCCTTTACAGAGCATGCATAAATGTCCCGCGGTTTCACAACGTGTACAATGAGAAGATCTGTCTGTCGAGCTAAAGAAATTATGCGCCATGTGACCCAAGTGGAAACACTTATAGCATCTACGAACATTCTCGAAGGCGACAGATCGACCACCCAATATTTATTTTCCCTATTTTAAGTTCGGCCTTGGCATCTTGAGCACGCATGCATACAAGTGCTATTTGTGTGCCACTACGCGTTTTCCGCAAACTTTCCACACTCGATGCTTCCAGATTTTCGATTCTGCACTCCTGTTTTAGTGCTGCGCAGATTTCTTCGGGAGTTGTAATTTCATTCAGGTCTTTGTACGTAATCGTGACGTTGTGGGTCTTCGGCTGTATCTTAGCCATTTCGCCAACCACCCCCTCCAGGGTGCTTTGGAAAGATTCGGCTTTCGTCTCTGCTCGATTTTTTAGTTCTATAAATAAATCTCCTTTTAGCGTTTTACGAATATGGGTTACATTTGAACCCAGTACTTCAAGTCCGCTGTCATTTTTAATTTTTCGCAGAATATCTGCACACCATCTTCTTTGTTTCTTCTTTTTTACAACGTCTATCCATCCTTCACTTGTGTTTAGACTAGTCGTATTATCCTCTTGGGTTAATTTTGCTGCTCCACTGTACGACAATTGCGGCTTTTCGTTAAAATTCTTTTGCTTTTGGTAGGTGGTAGATAGCCTGTTGCCTCTCGCATTCTTTTCGGGGTACTATCATCTCTTGTAATGGTGGGCACTTGCGATAGTTTCCCTGTCATAACTCTTCTCGCTAGATTTCCCAATTTTTTCGTTTTGGCATGTAATGCCACTATGCTGCTTACWAGATCGCGCATAGCTTGATTAATTGCCTTTTGGCCAGGTTGCAAAATATGCTTTAATATTTTCTAAGCTCCTCAGGTTTGCCCCCTTTGCTTTCTTGGCCAGCAGTATCACCTAGCTTATTTGGTCCAGCAGCGGCGGACTATTCATTTTCATCATCGGGCACCGTTTTCATTATTTTGGAGTTCCTTCGGAAAAGATTCTCCTTTGTTAGCCCAATACTATTTTCAGAGGTCATATCCTCTGCCAAAGAATAGTTTGGGAACACCCTTTGGTGTATATGTTCTGTCCCACACTTTACTACTTCAATAAAAAAAAAAAAATTAAAAAACAAACCAGCTGATTATTGTGTTTTCGATGGTTGGCAATTTGCCAAAAGGAAAACGAAAACACGGGGAGTGGAACAGCTGATCGATCAAAACTAAAAATGGCAGAACAAAAAATTATTAAGTGTTCGGTATTAGAAGGGGAAAAGGTTATATTTGCAGATTTGGTATCCCCACATGTGAAATTAAAGTTTTAGGATCGCAAAAAAAAAAAAAAAACACGTCTGCCTCATACGGTATGCTGAGCGGTATCTGTTGTAGATGTGTGTATGTGCATATATGTTTATGTATGTGCCTGCTATGATACTATTTAGTTGAATTAGGTTTAATTAAATGGCGGGAGAGTGTATTACTTCAGTGCATTACTCGCAGGAAACGTGTACTCGATTTTTGTTTGTTTTATTGCGTTGTGTTGGTACTCATATCCCTTTCGAATACTAACAAAATTAGCCATTTTGAAAGATTAGTTAAATTTTGAAAGTTGTTTCGCTTCGATGTCTTTTTATCCGCTTTCGATTTTTGTGGAGAAATTGGGGATATGTTACACTCGGAAATTGTGTTTTTTTCGTTTCCAAAACTGAAGAGGCTCATGAAAGGGCGCCGGAAAATTACGACTGAGAGAATAAATACTGTTTCGAAAGAAAAGCTATAAAAAATTAATTTTTAAACTTTACTTTTTTAACACTTTGGCAAAAATGCAATATACTTATCTGTATATATTATAGTAGAGCAGACTACATGATCCCAATTTTCAAAGAAGGTTTAGAGTAAACGTAGGAAAAAGCTTTTCGTAAAGACATGATAGCTTCGGATAACACATTATACATTTATACGGATGGCTCGAGCAGCTAGCCTCTAATATATCAACAGACAACACTAGAGCCAACACCTACGTGGACAGGCAAGCAGCAATTAAGGCTTTGATCACGTTTCGCATGTCGGCCAGAAGTGTTTCAAAAAGCAAGGCAGCAGAGGATAATGAGTTAAGTTGTACTGGGTTCAAGGTCACAAATGCATCGGCGGCAATTGCTAACATTTTTTGCTCATTAGCCTACCAGACGAACTTAACGTAAATGTTATGAAAAATATGTATCCAAAAGCATCAATAGACGATTTTTATTAGCCCGATTAAAGAATAAAGAGGTAGTATTAACGTAAACTTTACAAATTTGTTGTAAAATTGTTCTTTATGTTTCTCATTAGTCAATTAGAATTAGATATATAAAATCATGTCATATAGGTTCTTTATAAAACGTGTATGAGCTTGTATTAAGTAGCTAGATTATAAAAATGTGATCTTTATGATTTTTTTTTAAATTATTGTTGTCAACCAATTTTTCAAATCCTTCTTTTAACTTGTAGCCATTGACCTCAAACTCCAAATTTGCTAAAGAAAATTATGACGAGTGTTAGATACCCGCAAAAATCAAGAAAAAACCCAAATCTCTTTTTTCAAATAAAAATCAGAGATAATAGAAAGCAAAGCCCTAGAGGCAAACGATGTGAAGCTGTGATGATGTGGTTACCAGTAAACATCAGACAATTGCTGCAGCATAAATTGATTTCTTCCATTCCGTCTTATCTTGGTTCATTGGCGAGTTGCTTGGACATGCATACTCTTGAAAGGTGACAAAAATTTTAAATACGCAATTTGATTTCATGATTTCATTTCGTGTTGTCTTGCATGGTGTTGGGTTAATGGGGTCTATACACACGTGCGTGCTTTTGTATGCAAATTTATATACGCATTATATTGCACTTAAAATTTTTGCTACATTTAAAGTGAGTTTACTCTGATAGATCTTATTAAAACGGCTTATCAGGTATATTTTGGATTTGCTCTTGAAGAAAGAAATAAAAGGTGGCTGCCAAAAATATGCTGTTATAGTGGTCCCACATGCATGAAAATACTTTGTCAAACCGGTAGTCTTTAATTATTTACTGTTTCCAAGTATAGTGTTATGCTCGACAGAGACTATTAATTATTTATTATTATTTTTAATTGTTAACATGTGTTACTTCTTGCATGGATTAACGTGCTGAAAATTAAAATTTTTCTCAATTAGATTCATGTCGTCTAAATCAAAAACACAAGCAACTGATTTTGAAATAGAATTTATGCCAAATTTACTGTTCCCAAAAACTGTTCTCCTTTCATTATTGGTATTTATGGTTACTAAGTCAGATAGCAAGAGTATTTAATTTTGCAATAAAATTTGTGTTAAGATTTGTTGTTTCCGAGAACTGATCCTTTGGAACAATTGTCCTCATTACATTATTGACATAGTGTATTCACAATAAACGTGACAGATTTACTTTTATCAGGATAGTGTTCACGTTGCATAATTGACACATGCCAACTCTTTTAAGACTATTCTTACCTTAAAAGTTCTCTTTGTAAGATCAATTAAATTGATTTATTTTTCTACACAGCTATATTTTATTACTAGGGACCGTTACGCTCTTCTTCTGCCAAAGTTCAAATGAGTACCTATGTACATATGTATGGGTGTAGAAGGGTTATATGTTTACGGTACGTTTGAGCATTGCAAAAATATCTGCTTGTTTAGATTTGAATGTCATCGTCCGTGACGGCGAAAAACAAGAACACGCAAACAAATTTGCACAACAAAATTCTACAAAAGACTATAGAAATACAAAGAACTCATCAATCGCACTCTTTAAAAAACAGCAGACATGCATCGTATGAATGATGAAAATCTCATTTACATTTCAAGCGTATGCAAGCTACATACACAACAGCAGACGACAGACGGTAGATAACAGACAAGCAACAAGCTTTGACATTAATACATACAAAGGATGCAAGGCTAAGAGAGCAGGTGGAAGAGCAGCTAGACATGTTTGTGAGCCACATGGTTGGGAGTAGTGACTGCAATTGTAAGTTGAGAGCTGCGAGTGAGTGAGGAGAGAAAAAATTCCAAAAACTAAAAAACAAACACACTCAAGAAATCTTACAGTTTTAAAACAACATATGAAATAAATGACCGGCTTGAGTGCAGATATGTTCATGGCGCTAGCTAGGTATACGCCCGGTCAAAGCTCATCAGAGGACACGTTGTTGCTGTACAATTTATTTAGAACTGTTTTTATCTGAGTACGTAAAGTGAAGATCAATATATATGTATATATGTATGTAGTGCAGGTCGCCTCCACGTCTGGTGCATCCTGGGTAACGCTAAATGGCCTGCGGCCGTCACGGCCTTACACCTCCCTAGACGACTTTTTGGCACCGTATTGGTTTTGTAGAGTAGGAAAACTTATTGGATCTGTTAGAACTCTGGGCTGGTGGTGGCGGCATTCTGGCACCTGAGTATGATGGGGTGACACCCATCTGAAATGGCTGTCGGGCTAATGTCGAAACTGCCGCCGTACTGTTAAAACCCTGGCAGGCATCAGAGTACTTTCCCCCTGTCGTCGTTAAGTGTGCGTGGTAGGTATAAGTTGAGAGGACTCCTTCTTTACGCTGGTCGGCTCTGAACGCCCTGCCTCATAAGGTCGTACGTCAACCCTCGCCTTGGCCTCATCACTGAGATAACCTTGGGACCACAAAAGGCGACTAGGCGAAAGAGACCTGTACCAGCAGTAAAGCGGCAAAGGTCGCACGAGGAAGAAACCTCAATTGGCAAAAAACTGCGAACGGGGGCTGCGTCAACCTTCAGCGAAATCTCTGAAAGTGCTGGCGTAAGAGTACTTGGTGTGCTTGACTGCAACAGGGAGGCCGGTGCTATTTCCCATGAAGAGTGGAAGAGAGTGGCGGCGGCAAGGAAAACCCTGCCCCACCCCCAAAATGTGTTAGTGTCGGTTGGCACCATGGACTGCACAAGCCAACTAGATGTGCCGATGAAAGATCGGCCATCTTGTATAAGAAGGCGGTCTCTTTGGTGGTCGAGATTTGGAAGGGAGCCAGACTGGAGGCCGTGAGCAAAGCGGATCTTCCTCTTCGCCCTAGGGCTCGCGTCTGGCTGCCAGCCGAACCGTCCACTGCAAAGGAGATCGAGGAAATCCTCAGGTACTGTAAGTCCTCACTTCACGTATATGACTGGAGGATTATAAGGCTGGAGAGAAGCGATGAACATAGGCAGGCTCTGATAATGCTTAACGCAGAGTTCATCGGTCCTCTCAGCAAAATCAAGGGAGCCATCAGTTATGGGTTCGAAATGGTAGTACTGAAGGTACTCCCGACGGATAGGCTAATGGCACTCACCCTGCAGCTGCGCGGCAGAAGGCAGAAGGCGTTAGTGCTGGTCAAACGACCATAGAAAAGAACCCAAACCTCCCGGACGTGGCGAGTTCTGGAGGCGGTTCGTCGATCGGCGACTCCGTTTTCAGCCTCGAACAATTGTTTGAGGAGGTGAGGGTCGACCACGATTTGAGCGTTGAACTGGCGCTCCTAGAGGAGAGTCTGAAGGAGGAGATTCCTCCAGATTAACCTCCATCACGTAAAGGCGGCCGCCGCCAATCTACTGCTTCGTAGAAATAGAGCCTGCATGCTGGTCAGAAACGAACTAACGGTATTTCTTTTACCTAATTTCAGCAACGCTGATGTGGTTGCAGCAAAAATAGAGTGCGATACCGGGAATGTCTGGTTCATCTCCACGTATATGCCTCATCACGATGAGGTGGAGTCGCCTCCCGCACTGGTGCTAGTGTCATCATCGGTTCGGACGCCAACTCGCGACATTCGATCTGGGGGAACCCCCCCCTTTATTGGAAAAGTGGAAGCAATAGAAAAGATTCTACTTTCAAGAAGGTATTACAGGACACTATAGGAGATTTATTAAAGATTACTCTAAAATAGCATACCTGAATAACACTGGGGCACACAATTTTTGTTGACTTCGATTTAATACATATTTTTGAGTCACTTTTGGTCTCTGAATCCAAAAATAACTTCGTGTTTTGTCTAGCACATCAACTTTTTAAGCTACAGCTCTTTCTCCCAATAGTCATATAAAATATCCTTACGAAACAGTGTAAAGATAAAAAATTATACTGAATAAATTTCAGAAATAAATGCAAAAAAAATCCTTGTTTAAAAAACCGATTGTCAACTACCGTCTAGACGATTGTCGTCACAAGCATGAACCTGCTGCTATTCTCCTACAGCGATATTCACTTATTCCAAATAAAAAAAATTAAACTTCCGTCTATAGAAGAGCGTACCCCGTTTTATGATCTAAGCAACACACTGCAGGGAGTGGTCTCATTACTATAAGCTGTAGCAAAAAAATTTTACGTGATAGAAGAAAACTGAATTCGGATTTGAATTTAACATGCCTAAATAACTCTAAAACAGCTGTAAAATCGAAAGCAACAAAAATTTTGTTTCACATGTTCCCCAGTGTATTTACCGCCCCAATATATAATGTGTTTAAAATTAAAAAAGGCTACTTATTTAAAAGGTACAATGTATTTAAAGTTATCGTTTGTTTACAGTAGAATGTTTTGCGAAAATATATCGCGTCGGAGCGAAGTAAAGAGTGGGAAATCCGCGGTGCAGTGTAGAAGCGTAAGTATGAAGCAATTGTTGATGCGCGGCTTGTACAGATCGAATTGTGTGTGTCGAAAAGCTTAGCACGAACTGTATCTACTTTATCGTTGTCCATCCTTTTTGATGAGTGGGTGTATAGGTATGGTGAGTTGTGTTGGTGTCATCAGCTGTGGTGAATTAAGTTTCGKTATTAGGGTGCGCCAGTTTTCCTGGGTAGAGTGGGTGGATGCTTAACTCATTTAAACAATACTATTTAATAAAATATTTAAAAAAAAGGGCTTAAAAATTAACATAAATGACCAAGATTACAAAGATTCTTTCCTTAAATTAAAACTCTTGATAAAAAATTAACCCATTTTAATCCGCCCAGATTTCACAAAAACTTTTACTCTTGTGACAGATACGAGTAATTCTGCTCTAGGAATAGCCCTTATGCAAGATTACAAAACAATTTAATTTGCCAGTCGTACTTTGAATGGACATGAGAAAAATTATAGCACCATAGAGAAGAGTTGTTAGCCATAGTGTGGGCCACTAAATATTTTCACCCATACCTTTTTGGTCGCAGATTCACTATTAAAACAGATCATCGTCCATTGATTTGGTTAAATAATATAAAGGAACCTAATTCAAAATTATAAAGGTGGAAAATTAAACTAAATGAATTTTATTTCGACAGTTTATATATAAAAGGAAAAGAAAATGTACTTACAGATGGTCTAAGCAGACTAAATTATGAAAATAATAATATGGTAGAATTGAATTTAAATGAAATATTCAATGATGAGACAAATTATTTCTACAAATTAAAGAGTTATATATAAAATTTTCCGCAAATAATGCAAATCTAAAAGTAATGAAATCAAACATAATTTTAAAAGATGTAACAAACAAAGAAGATCTGTGGACATTGATAGAAGAGAAACACCTGGCAAATAATCACAGGGGAATAAATGAAATATTTGACGAAATAAAAAAAAACACACTACTACCCCAAATTACAAAAAGAAATACAGAAATACATCAATAATTGTGAAATATGCAATAACTTCGACAGAAACCCTATCAAACATTGACATTTGGTACCCACAAATAGGCATAATGTACCTCACAAGCATCGATGAATTAACAAAATACGCATTAGCCAAATCATTAAAAGACAGAACTTGGATATCAATTAAAAATGCCATTAAAGAAAGACTTCAATATTTAGGCAAACCCGAAACTTTAGTAACAGACAACGAATTAGATACAGTACCAATTAAACAATTCTTAAAAGATGATAAAATAAACCTACACCTAACGACCGCTTATAATAAAACAGGAAATGCAGATGTTGAAAGATTACACTTAACTTTGAATGAACACTTATGACTTTTTAATGCTAATGCAAATAACAACGACAATTTGGAAGAGAAGGTATTCAAAGCAATAACCGCTTACAATAATACCATACATTCTACGACAAAAGAGGCCAATTGATTTCATAAATAACTTACTTTCTAAACAAGAACTAAACAAACTCGCTTAAAAGATACAAAAGTATACATATACTATACCTTTTCGGAAAGCTCATTTCACGCGCTAACACGTGTTTGATTAATTGTCGTTTCTTTTAAGTCGTTCGTGAGTTACAGCGTCGCAAACATGGAGCAAAATAAAGAGAAAATACGGCATATTTTACAGTACTACTACGACAAAGGCAAAAATGCATCTCAAACCGCCAATAAAATTTGTGCAGTTTATGGACCCGATACAGCTTCCATTTCCACCGCACAACGATGGTTTCAACGTTTTCGTTCTGGTGTAGAGGTGGTCGAAGATGCGCCACGCTCCGGAAGGCCTGTCGTCGAAAATTGCGATAAAATCGCTGAATTGGTCGAAAGAGACCGGCATAGTAGCAGCCGTAGCATCGGTCAAGAGCTGGGCATGAGGTATAAAAAAAAATTTTATGAACAATTGAAAATTCAATAAAAAATACTGCGAAAATACCGTAAGACTTTTTTGACAACCTAATTTTTAAGTGAAAAATCATATTCCCCTAAACTAACGAGCCGTCTTTACAGTTTTGGACTTACATATGTATTTACCCGTATATTTGGTCATCAGCCACTTTAATGGTTGATGATCACTTTCTAGATCGAATTGTCTGCCAAAAACGTACGGGCGAAAATATTTAACGGTCCATACTATTGCTAACAATTTGTTTTTCGATGATTGTCTAAATGCCTAAAATCAAGATCAATCATTTGCACAACTTTTAGACAGAGCTGTCTATGAATATAATTACTCAATTCACAGCAATTACTCAATTCACAACAATTAATAATAGACCGGTAGAAATTTTTTTCGGTCGTACGGTAAGCAGAGACCCCGAACAATTCGAAAAAGCTAGATTAGATAATATTCAAAGAATAAAAGATAAACAACAACAAGATCTTAAAAATCACAATAGCAAATTACAACCAATTACTGATTATAATCCAGGAGAAACGATTTACGTGAAGGTCCACAATAGGTTAGGAACTAAAATCTCACCTAGGTATAAAAAAGAAGTAGTTAAGGAGAACAGGTCGACTACGGTACTAACCGAGTCTAATAAGGTAGTTCATAAGAGTAATATTAAAACCTAAGTAATAAAATTCAACAATGTAAGTGTATATCGTAAAAATACCAATTACGGCAAAAGAAATTTATGAAAATATTTTAATTAAACCTATTAAGAGATATAATACGATTATAAATATGGTTTTCAATAATATTATTAAGAAAGAAAATAAGATACTTGGAATAAATAGCGAGTGTAAGGCAATAAATTCTATATCTATTTGTAATGAAGACCAAATTGTTAGCCTAGTTAATGAAACCTGCATAACAAAACTTCTAAATAGTAAACAAAATTCAACTTGTCAATATAGCAACGCAAATCATGTTAAATGTCGCTAACTTTGCCTAAATATTTTTGTAAAATTTCTTCAACAACTGAAGTTGTGACAGATGATCGAGGTTTGGTATTGAGTGTTTTTGGTAATATATATGTAACTCCTCCATCCTTTTATGAAGAATTCTCCAGAATTCTGTTGTTTGATTTTATACAAATGTCCCACACTATTACCATTGATATTATTATTATTATTACCATAACTAATATTGTTAGTATACTATAGTTTATAATTTGGTTATTATATTTGAGCTTTCCTATCTCTTTTAAATTTTGAATTGCCGTTAATTTTACTTCTTCTATCGTATATCTAATCGTATAATTTTTTCAATGTGCATTTTTAAATTTTTGAAAAATTTTTTGTTTGTCATTTCTATTGAACAGTTATTGTATTGTATTATATAATTTTCATACACATTTTTATTGTACAAGTATTTGAAGATATTTCAAGAAGAAGATTTGCGATTGAATTATATCTTCCATTTTTTACAATTATTGTATAGTCGTTATTTTTTTAAATTTCTGTGTTGATATTGATATCATCGGCCTAATCACCCGCGTCGTTAGTTCTGCTTTCTCCAGACTGGACAAGGAAGCAAAGCAAATGGGTCAGGCAGTGAACGAGGGCAAAACGAAAAACCTCCTGTTTATAGTCATACATTTGAAATCCTAGATAATTTCGTCTATCTTGGAATCAGCGTAAACACTAACAACAGCCAGCTTGGAAATCCAACGCAGGATAACTCTTGCTAACAGGTGCTACTTCGGACTGAGTAGGCAATTGAGAAGCAAAGTCCTCTTTCATCGAAAGTCACTCATAACTCCCATCCTGCTATATTGTGCAGAGGCTTGGACGATGACAACAACTGATGAGTCGACGTTCCGAGTTTCCGAGAGAAAAGTTCTGCGAAAGATTTATGGTTATTTACGCGTTGGCCACGGCGAATATCGCATTCGATGGAACGATGAGCTGTATGAGATATAGGACGACATCGGCATAGTTCAGCGAATTAAAAGCCAGCGGCTACGCTGGCTAGGTTATGTTGTCCGAAACTTCAGCTCTGAAAGTTTTAATCCCAGTAACCGCAATGGGAAACAGAGGAAGACCTCCACTCCATTGGAAGGGCCAAGTGAAGGATTACCTGGCTTCGCTTGGAATATTCAATTCGCCACGTAGCGAAAAGAAGAAATGACTGGCGCGCTGTTGTTAACTCGGTTATGCTCGCTTAAGCTGTGTCTACGCCAGTAAATAAGAAGACGCAAATACTCCTTCTATTTCTGCATTTATTTCTTTATCAGGGCTTGAAATATGTATTATTGTTACAACATGTATAGTCTGAAACCTTTAGGTACTTAAATTACAAATATTAAATCGTTGTTATTTTGAAATATAGCAGTTCTTAGATACAAAATTTTAATTATGCTATGTTTATGTTATAATCGTCTATTTCTTAGTTATTAAGAATGCATCATCGCCTATGCTATTTTGTCACATAACTTTGAATATGTTCAATATGATTCTTAATTGTAGTTAACATAAGTAATTTTCTTAAAAAATATTTTGCAATAGGGGTTTTTGGGGTTTCTGTGATTACAAATTTTTTTATGAGGTTACTCGATATATTATATTTGCTCTTTAATTTGAGGATTATATTGCTTGAACCTTAGTTGCTCAAAGCATGCTGTTATACCCCAGTGACCGCTTTCGTTTTTAAAAAAACGTTCGTTTTAAAAAAAGTCTTGCGGTATTTTCGCTAGTTGGCGCTGAGAGCGCGTAGTTCTAGTTTCATTCGTCGCATCGGGTCATACTATACCTTTTCGGAAAGCTCATTTCACGCGCTCATACGTGTTTGATTGATTATGCTTTCTTTTAAGTCGTTCGTGAGTTATAGCGTCGCAAACATGGAGCAAAATAAAGAGAAAATACGGCATATTTTACAGTACCACTACGATAAAGGCAAAAATTCATCTCAAGCTGCCAATAAAACTTGTGCAGTTTATGGACCCGATACAGTTTCCATTTCCACAGCACAACGATGGTTCAACGTTTTCGTGCTGGTGTAGAGGTGGTCGAAGAATCGTTGAATTGGTGAAAAGAGACCGGCATAGCAGCAGCCGTAGCATCGGTCAAGAGCTGGGCATGAGTCATCAAAAAAATTTTATGAACAATTGAAAATTCAATAAAAATACTGCAAAAATACCGTAAGACTTTTTTGACAACCTAATTTTTAAGTGAAAAATCATATTCCCCTAAACTAACGAGCCGTCTTTACAGTTTTTTACTTATGTCTTTGCTCGTATATTTGGTCATCAGCTACTTTAATGGTTGATGATCACTTTCTAGATCGAATTGTCTGCCAAAAACGTATGGGCGAAAATATTTAACGGTCCATACTATTGCTAACAATTTGTTTTTCAATTGTAGCGCAATTTGTTTCGTGTATATTCAATGTTCTTGATGCATATGCAATGGGATACTCATCTTGAGACAAAACTGCTCCAATTGCAAAGTTACTAGCATCTGTAGTGATTTTGATTTTTTTTGTAAAGTTATGATATCGCAATATAGGTGACTGTGTTACGATAACCTTTAATTTCTCAAATGAAATTATGGAATCGGGGTCGTATTCGTTAACTTTTTTTATCCTTTTCGAAGTATTGGCTCATATGATATGCAATTTTCGCGTAATCTTTTACGAATTTTTTGTAAAAACCTGTCGTTTCCAAAAATGATTTTAGTTTCTTTGCGCTATTTGGTATTTAAAATTTGTGATAATTTCAACTTTGGCGGGATTTGGTTTTATTCCATTTGCTGTATATGTCATACTTTATCCCAAAAATTGTGTTTCTTTCTTTAGAAAGTCGCATTTGCCTATTTGTATTTTTAATTTGGCTTTTCTTATGCCCTTCCAATGAAGTGCCGAACATTAAGATATCGTTCATGTAAGCGATATCTTATTTATATATTCGTGAAAAATTTTGTTCATCAGCCTTTGAAAAGTTGATGGGGCATTTTTTAGGCCAAAACTTATACGAATAACCTCGTAATGGCCAAAGGGTGTTAAAAATGTAGTTTTAACTCTATCTTCTTCTCTAACTGGAATTTGATGAAATCCTTTGGGCAAATCTAAAGTTGTAAAGTATTGTGTTCTACCTAATTTTTGGAATTAGAAATTTTTCATCCAATGTAAATTCATTTAATTTCCGGTAATCGATGACAATTCTGTACTTTCTTTCCCAAATTGTCTAATTTTTCCCAGCAATCCAGAGTGGACTATTGTATGGAGAATTGCTTTCTTTTATTATTTTCTGTTGCAACATATCAATAGTTTTACGTTTTATTTCCTCTTCATGGACTTGGGCGTACCTATAAATTTTAGTCTATCATTTGTAGTAACAATTTCATGTTGCACTTCATTTGTCTCTAAAAAATAAATCATTGAACTCAGTAAGCAGCATTAAGCTTTCCTGGTTCTTCAGTATTTAAATGTGATAAATCGAAATTATTTGTTGCATCACTAGGCTATGTTTCTTGTAAATTATAAATATTTTGAGTATATTGAGGATAATTGCATTCGTCGAAATATAATACATCATTTAGTAGTTGAACATATTTTTCTTTAATATCAATTCTTGAAATTATTGGTTGCATTTATGCCTGTGTATTGGAGAGCACTCACCACTGCGATAAATTAAATAAAAATGTCCGTCTTACTTTGCATACATTTCGATTTCCAACAAGTTTATTTAAATTTAAATTTATTGATTTTATTACAAATATAAACTCATTAAAAATAATATAGACGGGCGAGGCGGCGATACTCCAATTCCGGGAACGATTTGTCGCTCCTTGCGATCGAATGGACACGGCTCGTAGTTGAATTTTGTAGAACGGGTTATATTGGCGTAGGTGTCAACGCGGTGCAGTGTGTAAGAGGAAGTGATGGGCGAACTATATGGGACGAATTGTTTAGAACGAATAATGTCGAGAGGTGTCGACGCGGTGCAGTGAAAAGCGAATGTTGCTGCGCGGCTTGTATAGATCGAATTGTGTTTCCCATCCTGTTGTCCATCCTGTTTGTTTAGTGGGGAGGGGAACAGGTGTGGTGAGTTGTATTGCATTTACATCAGCTGTGGTGAATTGCGCTGTTGCATTAGAATGCACCAGTTTTACCGGGTAGAGGCTGTGGATGCTTAACTCGTTTAAACATCTTGGGCCCCCTAGGCGAATATTTTGCCTAGTTTTATATATATAATCTGTTATCTATTGGCGGAGCAACCGAGGCCGCAGAATATTAGCTATAAGAAGTGATTGTGGTTCTAATAGCCAATTGTATTTTGTGTAAGTATTGGTGCTTGAGGTAATAAAAGATTTTGCGTGCTTTGACGACTTATTGTATTATTATACCAAAAGTAGTAATTTTATTAGTTGTTATTTATCAGTTTGACATACCGGTAGTTTATTATATGGCTTCTCTTTATTATCGGCAATGTTTGGACTTTATTTATTGTCGGCTTGTGAAGGATAGTAACTCCACGCCTGGCCAGATATGGCCAGAATGGGTACTCCTTAGCCCAGGAGTTAGGACTGGGACAATAGAGGGATTTTGCGAGAGAATGGCCGTGAATTGAGAACGGCTCGTCTCGTGAAACAGAGAATTCTTTATAATCAATTTGAAGCTTTGTATAGTTGATTCCCATAACCCACCCATATGAGGAGCGCTTGGATAGATGCGATAAAAGCGATAGAAAGCGTAGGTGCGTTAATGTATCGCATTGGAGTATTGTGATCCCTTAATTTCCTTTTTGATTTTTTTTATATTTGAAAATGTATGCCTCTAAGGGGGGGACTTTTGGAGACAATTTTTTTATATTTTATTTTTAAGGGCATATTCACTTATTTGGCGTTTAGTATCGCGCAACATAACTTCAGATTTTTGAATCAGGATTTTGTATAATTTTTGGCGAAAGCCATCCTGCGTAGTCGAAAAGTTGTATGTGTAGGGACTGCCAGAGGAAACTCTGAGTTTGTGTTTTATACCAATCTGTGGAGTATTGGAAAATGGTGGCTTGAGTGGTAGACGTACCGGCCATTATTGGATCGAGTAGTTGTGGCTTTAGAGAAGCCCTTACAATATTGATCCTTTTTATTTAATATTTGGGGAAGCTTCCTTATGTCTTGAAATTTCCTTAATTGTGAATTAAGGTATTGATTTGGTTTTTTCTCAACTTGAGTTGTCATGGTGGTAATTGGTTCTGTAATTAGTCCATCTTGTGTTTCACTGTGCAGCATTTGAGATTGTTGTGCGTTTGCGCAACATGGTGTCTCTTGGCAATTTTTCCAGTTTTGGATTTCGGGATTTGCTTTTGCAATTAAACCTGTGGTTCTTTTTGTATAAGCGCTTCTTTGGGGTGAAATGGGATATGTGCTGTAATGAAGCATTGAATGGTCTTTTATGACAATATGAGCAATTCAATTTACTTTTGCATCTTTTAAGATTGTGTGTATGAGACAAGCAGTTTGTACAGAGTGTTTTTGATCTGACAAAGTTGTTCCTTTCGTTAATGTTTAATTTTTTAAACTTCTCGCAGGCTTTAAGTTTATACCCTCTTGTGCATAGTTTGCATGACGGATGTTTTTTTTGTTTGTTCAGATGTGAACGATTGTGTTGTGCTAAAAATTCTGTTTGATTTGTTTTTGCTCGGGCTTGGGGTCTATATAAGCTTCTGGTTTGGTCGTTTTTAATGTTTTTAGTTTTGATTATTTTTTCTTCTAACCTTTCCGCAATCTCATATTGGGTGGTGAGAAAAGCTTTCATTTGTTGCCACGTTGGGCACTTTTTATGTGATGAGAGCGATTGCTCCCATAGAAGTAACGATTTTTATGGTAATGTGGCGGTGCAAATGTTTACCAGAATTTGGTGTCTGTGGGAATATTTTGTGTCGACAGAACCCACAAACAATTTGAAACAATTGAACAGTGGTTTCATGAATTTAACACTTGTTTCTTTAATAATTTTTGGCAAGTTCATTAGCGTCGTTACTTGTTTATCGACCAGGGCTCTTCGCTTTCGTATCTAGCTTTAAGTTAAGTGTTTTATAGAATAACGGTTTGTCGAGAATAGTTTCTGGTTCTAGAACTGAAGCCACATTTGGTTAATTGCTTCCTCTTGTTGCCTAATGACATTGGCCATTTGTTCCATTTGTTGATGATTGCTGCTTTGTCCTTCCCGTTCACTTTTTTTTTTCTATTTTGTCACAACATTGAAACGGACGCAGTGTCTACGTTTTTAATTTTGCTTAATTTTAAGTTTTATTTTAATTTAATTTAATTTGATTTTATTTAAATTTCACTTGATTTGTTTGTTCGTTTTAGTTGCTTTTCTTGAGAGAAGTAACCACGTGACTGCGATAGTTATATTTGAACTTTTACACATAAACGTATACATGTATTTAAATAAAACGAATTATTCAGACTGAATTCTTAAATCTAAAATTTAATCAGCAGTGGTCAAAAATCACGTTAAATAGTAAGTATTCAAAATATGAAACTGTAAAACTGCCGATCAAGCATAATCAGCAATTTCGTTTGTTATTGCTTTAATATCGATTATGCATAATGCAGCAAGATTTCAGCAGATTGCTTACATAATGAAACTTAAGCATTTTATTTGTATAAGGGACTTAATTGACAAATTGTTTACATGATATTATTTTATTTAAGTGAAATGACACCAATGTCGATTAGGAAGCGACATTTTAGTATCGTTATACTTAAGTTTTGCTGACTTTGCCTAAATATTTTTCTAACATCTTTAATACCTGAAGTTGTGGCAGAGGTTCGAGGTTTGGTATTGAGTGTTTGTGGTAGAATGTACGTAACTCGCGCGAAACACATTGTTTACAGAACATTAATTTTTGTAATAACGATGTGTAAACGTTGTTTAGGCGTGAGTATTTCCATGTTGAAAACTCAAGCAATGTTGTACAAAACGTCTGAAAGCTTGACACGCTCACGTTAAGACCACTCGTGCACTCTGCTACGGGATAGGCAATTATCACCATAAACTTGATTCATCAATTGAAACGTTTCGGTAAAAGTTTTACCAAATTTATTGTTGGCTCTTTGATCGAAGCTCATTTTCGCACCGACAACACAAATATACTGACACTTAAAAACCATATATTTAGACCCCAGTACCAACAGTTGACTTTTGGTCAAATATATCGGTCAATGTATGATATGAATAAATGAAATTAATCCTTCTCTTGTAATATTATGTTTGCATGACAAACATGGGTTTAATCGAACCAATACTTCTCTTAACCATCACATACTTAATATAAAGATTTTCGAACTTATGAAAAGTATATGAGTTATACCAATGGAAATAAGATAACGAGTTTTACTCTAACAGTGCGCTAAAATAGATAAATTTGAGCGAAAACTTGACCTAGCCCCTATATAACTTATATCAAGATTTTTTAACATCCGGCTGACTTTACTCTATATGATTTGTATTACAGCTTAAAGTATTTCCATGGCTTTGATTCTTGCAAGTTGCAAGAGTATAAAATATTCGGTTTCACCTGAACTAAGCCCCTCTTTACTTATTTTTTTTTATATATTTAAATTTATTGTGGTTAGTGGACCTCGCGGCCCCAATTAATATTTCAGCATGATGAAATTTTGGGTCGTTATTAGGGCTATGTTTAATTATTCAAATTCTAACAGGATTATTTTTAGCTATACATTATACTGCTAGGAGTTGACTTTTTTATGTTTAAACTCCAAAATTTTTTTAAAAATTTCCAGCAATTTCAGTTTTAGTTTTACCAAATTTTTTTAAATTTCGGCATATGCTCTCCGTAGTGGCAGTATTTTATATACCTTGGTAAAAAGGAACTAGTTCCGATTTCTTTGAAATTTTTTTGTTGTTGTTGCTTTCAAAAGCTTTTATGCACATAGAAATGATTGTAGTTTTCTGCAGCAAAAACACACGTTGGCAGCTTTTATGTCTCCAGGTATTGTGTGAATTTTTCCTATTTTCTTTTCTATTCTCCTTGGTCTCAATCATATATTTGTTGGCAAAGATATTTTTGTACGTATGGAAAAGATTCTTTGCTGCGGAGGAGTTTTAACAAGCGCATAAATGTAAATAGCGCAACTATGTGTTGGTTTTTGTGCTACTGCACAAAGAGTGTGTGTACCATCCATAAAATGGCAGTCGCGCAACGAACAACGTCCACGACTTTACTATTTCAGAATATATGACCATTTGGAATTTAGTGGAATTTTGTTGAGATGTTTAGCATTCTATAAATATGCAAACACGTACACATACGGGCACAATGCATTTGCACTTACCGTTCGGCATTGCAACAACTCTTGTTCTTGTATCCTTGTTGATGTGTTTGTGTTAACACAAAGGCATCTCTAAGGCTGTTCCCAAGGCGTTTTATAAGCGAACATTTGCCGCACTTTGGAATAGATTTAAAGCTATCCTGATGTGTGCATGTGGGCTTTTGTACTCTTTGTAAGCGAGAGAGCTTTGGTAAGCTGTCTAGAAATCTTGGTATTAAGTGTCAAAAATAAAAGGATTTATAGCGTTATTATACGTAAACGTGGTAAGAATATCACAACCACAAACGCATTTCTACCACATGTACATACAAATAAACAAACGTGCAAACATGCATACAGTTGTTTTTTATATGGCAATTTTTGTAGTTGTTGTTCCTATATTTGCGGTTGTTTTTATTATTACTACTTGCTTTTCCGTCTGGCGCACACTCGATGCCGACGCTATAAATTACAAATTGCTGAGATTGCATTTGCTACATGCCACGTGGCATGCAACATGCGGCCGAATGTTGGAATAGGACTGTACATGGCAATTCACTTAAGCCGCTGGCAGTTGTAGACTGCAGTCCATAGTTTCTCATCTTGTCCTCCTCCTCCTCTAACGTTCACTTTTTGTTCCCGTTTGTTGGTTTGGTTGAAAGAAATATTATTTTGTACTGTGATTGTATAAAAGGTGTAAAATTGTCGTAAAATCTCCATGCGACAGTGTTGCAATTTATTTGCCATTATGGATGACGTCTACCCATAGCTGTCGCCGTTGTAGATATTGTTGCTGTTGCATTGGAACGCACATACTCGTACTCGTACACTACGAGAATGACGTTTCAACATTGGATAGCAAGCAAGAGCTGATTGGCTCTTGCAGTGAGATTTGCTCAAATCCAAGCAACGAGACTCACAAATATGAATACATACATGCGCTCTGAGCTATAAATAATGTAAAATGTACGGCGCTTAAAGTTGGTTTCTCCAATGTAATTTTTGTGCGCATAGAAATAATCCGGAATTTTTTTAAGTACAAATTTCTCATGTCTCACATTTCTTTTATCGTTAGGAAAGTGCTTTTCCATAAAACTTTTGAAAATAGCAACAGCAAAGAATTACGAGTGAAAAACGTGTAATAAATTATGGAGCAAAATGGTTTTGTTGATACTATGGCTCAAGGCTTTTTAAAATATATATAAGTGATCAGCGTGACGGGCTAAGTAGATTTAGCTTTGTTCCTCTGCTTGCACTTAGTGACGTATCCCTCTATCTATCGGATATTATGCCACCGTCCTTTTGTCGCTAACATTTAGCTGAAAATCCAGATACGTTTCAACCAAATTCCCAAATAATGGGCGACGTCAGACAAAAACCTAGCCTACTTCCGATATAACAAACTTTTAAATTCAATCTAATTTTTCACTTTCCAGTACACAAGAGGCATCCAAAGTAAATCTTTTTAAATCTAGCGCCCCCCGGTGGCACCATCTAAATGTCGACCAGTGCATTAGAATCGATCTATTATCGATTGTCCAGTGAGAATTTCATGACATTTAATTGATTAGAAGTGAAGTTATTGCGTTTTAAGTGTCAGTATGTTTGTTTCTGCTTCCTTTTCAGAAAAATGCGTTTGCTCATGAAAGAAAAGTGTTATGCAGACGTAGGAATGGCAACGATTAATCATTTGTTTAAATTAATAGATTATTCTCATTGAATTTACGATTTAATTTCATTGAAACACCTTTTCTAATTACTCGACTATTACCCGATTAATTGCAAAATAGTCGCAAACAGCATTTTAAAATTTAATAGCGTACAAGGGTCCAAATTGGTCGTATCAGTCATTAATGACTGCAAATGGTCTAAACATAGTTAAATTCTAATATGTAAACGTAGTTTAATATCAACAAATAAATGTCTGGTAACACTGCATTTACAGTTAAGTCAAAGGCATTTTACGTTCAGTGGTTTGAAGAGCAATGGCACCAGTTAAAAGGGAAGTGTGGAAATTTCTTAATAAAATAAGTTAGTTATTAATGAAGTGTTACCAATTAATGAAAGTCCTTTGAGTGAGGGGCCAAGCTTCAGCAGAAAGAAACCGAATGAAAGAAGCATGAGAGGCTACCCAGCTGTAGCAGTAAAAATCCTCAACCCCTCATTTCTAAAGTCTTCCAAAATATTGAAAACTTTTCGCTTCATATCTCAAAGAACCAAAATCTACAGCACGGAATAGGTTGAAATCGTTATCAAGGATAATCTACCTTTCGACTGTGTTGATTTTGGTATATTTAAATACATTTGTTTATTTATTTTTTAAAAGGTTAAGGCTTCTTAAGTTTCATGAAGTAACATTTTCCTTTTTACAAAGTCCAAGAAGAAATACCATCAAGGCTTACATTGAAAAATGTGCGATAAAGAAAAAGAAATGTGTCGCAATGCTGAAAACTTTTTCATATTTAAGCTTAACGACAGATATCTGGACTCATTTAGAAATGAACAGCAAGCTTGGTGTGATTATTTATGGTGTAAATGGGACGAAGCAATTTAATGGAGCAATTGGCGTTTATAATTTAACGGAGCACATACTGCATCACATATTTCCGAAGTTTTCATTGCTGCTTTGAAAGACTTTTCTATGGTGCAAACATCATAAAATCAGTACATGATTCATTTGGCAAAAACGCCATATTCCTTGTTTTGCACACACCCCCAATTTCGTATGTGAAAACTCACCGAACAATCCTGAAGTAAATGCAGGTGTTGTAAAATGCAAAGATATAGTTAAGTGGCTAAAAAGAAGTGTTAAAGCTAATGATGATCTTCGAAATATGCAAGTTGCTGACGGAGTAGCTAAAGGCAAACTGCACCGGTAATGATAACATCTAAGGAAAAAGATGATATCAGTGACTCCATTAGTTCACTGTGGTCGGGAAAAAATAGTGAGACTAACAGCTAAACAGTCAGTCGCTGAAAAAAAGATGTCGTGTTAAATCAGTTAGATCGTAGATTTGGCTACATCGAACATTCCTTTTTGCTAGCTGCATCAACATTTCTCGACCCGAGATTCAAAATAAATAATTTCAAAGACCCATTAGCGTTGTCCCCAGGTATAAAGTTTTTACGTACTGAAATAATAGTTGCAGATGATACTATGGAAACGGGCAGCGAGTCGTCAGTGTAATCGGTAGAGGATGAGTTTGACCTCTGGACTCCTCACAAAACTCCAGTGCACAAAAGAAGGACGAACGACAACGATTTTACATCTCCACAAGATGAATTGAGCTTTAATTTGAATGGTCAGGTATTAGAACTAAGTGGAAACACTATTAATGCTTGGGAATAAATGAAAACCGTTTACTCAAAACTGTACGAGCTTCCAAAAATGTATTGTCATCCACTGGGTACCTCAGTACCAGCTGAGCTGCTTTTCTCACAAGCGGGTGCAACTGCGACCGAAAAACCCAATCGTTTGACAAAAAAACGTTTATCGAAATTGCTTTTTCTTCAAACTTGGTTTTTTTCTTGACATCAATAAATATATTTTCATTTATTCTAAAACAAATGAATTTTTAATACGATACTTTAATAATGTTTTTGCTGTATTTTTTTTTAAGTTGGCAAAAATAAAGAGTGTTCTCAAGTTATTTCATCTTATGCCCAAAAACTAAAAGGTTTGCCCGGGAAGTAGTCGATTTAAAAAAATTTAAAAAAATGTATTGAACCAATCGTTACAGCTGTTTAAGAACTTTCAAAATAGGCTCCTTCTGCGGCAATGCATTGAAGACCTCACGGAAGCATCATCCATAATAGCCAAGCGTTTTCTCCTTGGATTTGCTCATTCTTCCCTTTTTCATCAGCGACCTGTTCCCGGTTCTCTAAAAAGACATGGTTCACACGAAACGCACCACTTCTCGCTAAAGCAACATTTGGGTAAGCCTGAATGTAAGCGCGTACCTCTGCTCTAACGAACTCTGCATTTTCGGCTTGCACCTCTCGCGTGAAAATGTTTGTCCTGACTCTCCAGGCGTTCGGAGACAACTGACCGCTCGTTCGTTAGCTTGGATCGCCCTCTACCGAATCGAGTCGATGCGCGCCGAAGTACAGTCGCGGCGGAAGAAAATTAGCATTATTACTTTCCAGACAAACACTTTATTGAAATTTCACTATAACTTTTCAAGAACGAACGAGGCAAAACGTGGCTCCAGTGCAAATCGAACCATCTGTGAGGAATATTCGGTTACACATATGGACATGACCCTTCCTTACTTGCTGCCATTGTTATAGGGTGATCGATTTCTTGGTTCCCTACTTTTAAGATAAAAAATACACTAACTTCAAATTTATTAGAAAATGTTTTATAACGCCCTAAAGAACATCTTTTGGCCTTTATTTTTTTGAAGATTATATGTGCTACTTCCAATATAGTTCGTCGTGGTTCGACGTTTCCCATTTCGACTGGTAACTGGTGAAAGAGGTCCGAGATGTTTGTAAATACAATACATGTATAATAAAGCGCTAAAGTTTTCCGACTGTTGTGCGTCTCGGGGTTCAACTTCATTTAAGTCATTGCGTATTGCGAATGGTACAGTGTGTCCAACTTTTTGAGAAGCATTTCAGCAATTGCAACTGATGGAACATGATAATCACTGGAAACAAACGATGGACAATGCGATAGCTATTTCGAATATAATTGAAGTTCGTATATTTTTCGTGAAGATCATTTCGACATATCAGCCTTCAAATTCGTGTTAATTATGAGATAAGAAAAAAATTACATTGACGATGAGATTTTACATTGCATTTGCTATGAATTGGAAATATGCAAATTCCGATCGTCTTGACTGAGAAGAAGTCGTGAATTATCCATTGGCATTTCTAAAATATTGCAGCAGCATCATTTGCGTCTTAAAGTTGGATCTGTCATTATTATGTTTCGCAATCTTCATGCCTCGAAACTGTGCAAAGGAACCCGACTGATTGTGACGTAGCTATCGAATACAAGTGGGCGGAATGCTTGACCTTTTGAGCTTCAACGATTTGCCATTCAGTTCAAACCTATTCAGTTTCCAGGGAAGTTGCATTTGGAAAGACACAAGGATAGTCGCTAGAAGAGTGTGGCATATATCTGGAAATGCTATGTTTTTCACACGGCCAGATATGCGTGGCTTACTCACGAGCTGGAAACCCATCTTTTTCTACATTTACACATCAGCAAAGAAATAAAAAACCTCTAAAACCTAAACTCTTAATTCACTATTTCCGATACACGGAGTGAATGTATTTTTATAGTGCATTGATAATTTTTCTCTTAGTTGCTGTAATGCTGAACATTCTACAATGGAATGTTCATGCTTATCATACCAACTACTCGAACTTGGAAATATTAATTTAAAAGCAATTTCCAAAGATAATTTGTCTCCAAGAGACTCACTGTAAATATAACTCAATGCCGACTATACCTAAACAATATAAAGGTAATTTTCATAATTTTAGTTATAACACCTCTGCTAAGCAGGGTATAGCCTTACTGATTCATMAGAGCATACCATATAAACTTATCAACATTAATTCAAGTATTTCTGCCGTCGCAGCTGAAATAAATCTTTAAGTAAAATTCACTGTAATTTCTATTTACGTTCCCTCACAACATAATATTCTTACTTCTGAGCTTTTCAACATCATAAATGTAACTAACAACCCAGTGATAATAGTTGGCGATCTGAATGCGTGGAGCCWGCTTTGGGGCTCACCAAATCAAAACACCAAAGGAGTAATCATTGAAGACTTTCTTTTACCATCCAATCTCTCTATCCTTAATGATGGTTCGAACACGCATTTCAGCACGCACATCTCGTTAACTCATATTGATTTGTCACTAAGCTCTTCCCAACTCGTCCCAATATGCAACTGGTACGTTAGGTAGGTAGTAGGTGGTAGTAGGACTGTACCTTGGTGGTCCTCAGAGTTAAAAACATTACGACATACTAAACAAAATGCTTATAGAGCTTACAGACAGTCCTTCAGTTGTGACAACCTAATAGCATATAAAAAACAAACTGTGCATTTAATAGAGCTAAGAAAAAAGCTAAACAGCAAAGTTTTGCGGATTTCACCAGGAAAATTAATCCTACTACTCCCACAGCAATAATCTGGCAAAACGTGCGTAAATTAGTAGGCACATACAATCCTTCCAATATATGTACATACAATCGAAACGGCATCTAGCATACTTACGGACACCATAATCGACTCCCCATTTCTTTTCGTTTAGCTGAAAGCACTTTCCTCGGCTAATCCGTAAATATTTGCTCTAACTACAAATCTAGCATAATCGACTATCCATTTCTTCTAAATGAATTAGACAACTGTTTAAAGTCATTCACTGGCACAACCCCTGGCCACGACAAAATTTCGTATCCCATGCTTGTTAACACGCCAACCAATCCCACATTCCCCTGAAACGGCTACGGTCATCCCAGTAAAGAAACCCAACAAAGATGCTCGGCTGGTAGATTCCTACCGCTCCATATCGTTGCTTCCCTGTATTAGTAAGCTACAAGAAAAAATGGTCTCAAAGAGGCTAATGTGGTATTTAACATCCTCAAAGGCACTGTCACTTAACCAATTCGGTTTTCGTCCAGGGACAAGCACGATGGATGCACTCTATTATATCGATCATCTCATTTCAAAATGCCTATCATCCAAAAGTCACCTTTCTATTCGCTCAGTAGRTTTCGAAAAGGCTTTCGATAGAGTGGGTATTCACGTTGTTCTAAACAAGCTACTTGAACTCCAAATAGGCCCATAAATGTACAATTATATTAAATCTTTTCGGACATCGCGATCAATACGCAGCAGGGTAAACCTCATTCACTTTTTAATGGGATACCTCAGGGATCTCCGCTTTCAACGACGTTGTTTTTAATTGCATTCGACGAGCTTAGCAAAACACTATGCGCCCAAAAGGGAATCAGCCATTGCTTCATTGCGGACGATTTATACCTCACGTGCAACAGAAAGGACACTAAAGACACGCACACTAATTTTGCAAACGCAATATCATCAATAAGCTTTTGGTGTCAATATTCTGGAGCAAAGCTATCACTCGAAAAATGCAAGCATCTTCACGTTTGTCGGAAATATCTTTGTGACCCCATTACAATTAGGATTAATAACTTCACTGTAGAAAATGTTAAACACCTAAAAATTCTAGGTATAACTTTTGATTGTAAGCATAATTTTAAGGAACACTGTATTAATTTAMGATCTAGCCTAGTTGCCAAACTCAACCTCATAAAATACCTTTCCTTCAAAAAGAGTCACATACATAGCAACTCCCTCCTCAATATCACGCAACTCACACTGCTCTCCAAAATTGACTATGGATTGGAAATTTATGGCCAATGCTCCAAAACCAACCTTCTTCGTATTAAGGGACCATTCCTCAGACCTCAGAGCATTTAGAACCACGCGAACTGAAAATCTACTGGCCGAAAGCGGCTTTCTCACTATTGAAGACCGAGTTCAATATGCAGGTGCCGTCAAATCCGAATTACTTACTCGTCAAAAAACTCGGTCATGTATAGAGAGATCAAGTTACTAAAACAGCGAAAACGCAAAATGAAATTTTCATCCGCTCTTTCATGCATGCTTAATATAGCATCGGCAAGTGAAATCCAACCAGTTCCACCTCCAACTTGGAATCAGCCTCCATGGCATTTGCAAAATAAGTCCTTCTTCGACAGTCTTACAGTTCATAGGAAGCAATTGTTCTACGAAATTACTGACCGATTCTTGAAGGAAAACTTGATACTTCTTTTCACAGATGGTTTAAAATCAACAGACGGAACCGGTTTTGCAGTCGTCAACGCTAATGGAATCTTATTAGCACAAGGAATCTTGCCAATGGTTGCAACAGTTTTGGACGCAGAAGTGCAGGGCATACTGTCTGCTCTTCTTCTAGTTAGAGCTTTTAAAAACAAATTTAATATATGCACAGACAGCCTCTCGGCGTTTGAAGCCACTAAATCCGCAAGGAACCCATTGCCGCCATACAGGAACTCATCATTCAACTAGAGAAAAGAGTCAAACTGATGTGGGTTCCTGGCCAATGGAAATGAGCATGCAGATAAAGCTGTCAAATCAGCTATAAAAGCTGCAGTTTTCACTTTCATGCCATTCTCAACCAAAGCAGTGGCGAAAAGTATTTCTAATACAACATACCAACGATGTGCTATCAAATGGGCAAACTATTCCCACACGTATAAGACCTATAACCCAAACAGTTCGAGGATCAGGATCCCAACGACGACTACAACACACATGAACAAATGTTTCATCCGCTTCAGATTAGGGCACACTAGTCTAACTCACACTCATCTACTGGAAAACGAATCTCAACCAGAATGTCAATTTTGTCGCATTGCTCCCTTAACCATTTCCCATATCCTCAAAGACTATCCCCATCTGACACATTACAGATCTTCCTATTTTCCGAACCTCAACCCGTTAGACTTGCTAAGTACTCCAAGTGAGAAAAATATTAAACTGTTATTTGAATTTTGTAAAATAATACATATTGATAACTTAATTTAAACTGTTATACACCTTAAGCCGATAGCCCTGGCAGCTAGTGCTTAATTAATTATAATTTCAATTGTAATAAATTTAAATAAATAAATAAATAAAAAATTTGCTTCAAATAAATAAAGTCTTATTAGCACTCAAATAAGCGCTACCCAATTACGAATACCATCCGGGTTGTCTGCGAAATATTTTATTTACAAACAAGTTATTTTATTGATGGGTAGGTTTAGGCATGTGCGAATACTATATACTGTTGGTATTGGGGAGAAAGCAGTAACTCCATAAAGCGTGTAATTAACGTTAATACCGACCGGAACTAGTTGCAGGCGCAAATACGCGGAATTACATCTACACATACAGGTATTATTTATTGTATATATTTATATATATACGCTTTAGTCCGCAGAGGTCACACATCTCGGAGGCTGTGCATACACACATTTATGTAGCTGGGCGGACGCCAATGGCATATACAACACATTGTAATAGACAAGAAAAGCTAATACTTATAATCTCACAAGCACAAACGTATGCGCTGAATGGTTGTACACGGCAACATCACTTGTTTTGGTGCAAATGTGATTATCCGCAAACAAGTAGCAAGTGATGTGGGAAGATGCAGAGTAAATGATGGTTGTTAGTTAGTTGACTTTTCTCAGAATTAGCAACTTCAATTTACTTTTAAAAAATCGTGGATATATATATATAAGTTAATACCAGAAATGTTGCCAATAAACCAATAACCGCCGACGTCAACTATCTCCCAATAGGAAGTATTCCAGACGTTTAGTCAGCAGAAACAAACAATTGGGAACAATATCCGCCTTGCGCCCCATAAGCGAACGTTAACCAAAAGTGCTGACGCAAGTAGATTTAAGCAATATTAAGAATATGTTTTATTGTAAATAGGTTAGTTGTTAATTAGGATTCAACCAATAAATGTAGTTTGACCATCAAAAGTAATTTTTATTTCGACATTGTAATCAACAGGTCCTTAATTGGCGCCCGAACCTAAAATATACGGCACGAGAAGTTTCGGTAAAAAAGCACCATATGCAGTGCTAAATAAGAAGCAATAGTTATCCGGTACGGGAAGTTTCGGTAAAAAGTCACCATAAGTAATGCTAAATAAGGAGCAATCCCAACCAATAACTAAAACCTCAAAAAGGCACCATAAGTAGTGCCAAAGAGAAAGCAGCTGAATTTAAATTCCTTACCCACGCTTGAGGAAGGAAGGTGAACAACTTGGAGCAAGACGGTGATCCAGTAGTATCCAGAGGGAAAAAAGGACCAAATCATCATTGCCAGCCGCCATGAAGCTGATCATAATGTAAAAAATAGGTTAAGATTATGAAAATGTGTAGAAACCAAAATAAATTAAAGGAATTCAAAAGTTTAAAAAATTGTGAAAGTCTTTAAAAGAATCAAGTAAATTGTTATACAAAAAGGAAATATATTTTTCCCTTCCTCTCAGGAAAACTAGTGAAAGTTAAATTTATATTAAGCAAATTTAACAATAATACAAAATCGTTCATAATATAAATAAATCAAATAAAATAAGACCTGTACCCTGTACAGCCTATAAAAAATATTTTTAATAACAAAATAACTTAATTATCTCTGCGATTCCGTAGCCAACTCATTAGTTGACCGGACCCTCTATAGTCGAAATAACCCGTTCCTAGAAAGGATAATTTTCTTTAAAACAAAATAAATAACACAATTATATAAGGACCTCTCCAAAAATGGCTAACCCAAACAACCTGATTAGGCCATCATTGCTAGGGAATGCTGCTCCCACTGCTACAGCAGGACCTTCAGCTCCGGCTAACCAAATTTCGCCAGAATTGGCAAACATAATTAAAACTATGGTAGCCCAAGCCCTAGAAACGAATGTACCCAACTTAGTTCAAAGTGTCCTTAATAACACAACAAATCCCATAGTAACCGATCAGACAATAGGAGTACAATTTCAGAATAGCATGAGCGAGATGGATAAAATACCAGACGTAGTACGCTCATTATGAGAATTTTCAGGAAACGCTTCAGAGTTTAGCTCCTGGGAAAAAAGCGTAGAACGTATTTTGAGAATATACGAACCCTCAAAAAGCACTCCACGCTATTTCGGTATTTTAAATGTAATACGAAACAAAATAATCGGAAAGGCAGATATTGCACTAGAGTCCTATAACACACCATTGGACTATACAGCAATCTCTCGCTGTTTAACTACTCATTACGCCGACAAACGGGACAAAGGTACGCAAGAATACCAAATGACTTGCCTTATGCAAGGTAGACTGACAGTGAACGAATTTTACCAAAAGGTATATGCACATTTATCACTCATATTAAATTATATTACGCTGCATGGAAGTTGGAGAAGAAGCAGTACAGTTGTTGACAGAAAATTATCGTTCAAAGACCCTCGATACTTTTGTCAGAGGACTTTCTGGCGATCTACCTAGGCTTCTCGGTATTAAAGAACCAAAGAGCTTACCTGAAGCCCTACACCATTTGCCTAAAACTCGAAAGTCAGAATTTTAGAGCCTACCACGCAAATAATCAATATGTTAACGCGCCGTCAACATCTCGACTACATTGCTTTACCCAACAAAATTCACGACAACATTTTGCCCAACCAAAATACTCCCAACGACAAAACCAACAAGTTTCACAGACAAAATTCCATCCTGAACTAGCTTATCTACCGCAACCTTTGACAAATCCTAACCCATACAACTATCAATACACACAACAAAATTATTACCCACCTAATATCCAAAAATCTATAAACCAGAACCAAAATCAATTTAACCAGCAATATAACCAACAAACCCATACTCCACCAAGACGTCCTAAACCACCTCAACCCATGGACGTAGACGTGAGCCTGCGGACAAACGCGATTAATAATGCAAACAGGCCAAACCCTAAAATTATTGGTAAGCGACCTGTAAGTACATATAATAAAAATGAAAGTCAACCAAAAGTGCAAAGAAACTTTCACTTGAATTCAACCCCAGATCCATATAATGAACATAATTACCAAGATAATCAGTACAATTACGACTATCAGGAAAACGAATATAATCACGACTATAACTCAACACAGGACGATGGAAATCAACACTCTTTAGACCTGACAGACGTACATTTTTTAGATTAAAAAGCTCTTTGTTGCCAAAACAAAGAGCGGACAAATCTTAAAAATATTGGTTGATACTGGTTCAAAGTAATTTTATCTATTTTATCCGCAAGGTTTTAAGAATCGAAACGTCTAATTAATACAGGTTTCACATGAATAGTTTATAATTGATAAACAGTATACCAAAATTGTAGCATATCAACCCACATGTGTCTAATGCACACAGTAAGATTTCGAATGATTTGAGAATGAAGGAGGGTTCTTCATGCATATCTATTTTGCACCATATGGCAGCTTGGAAGCAAATACAACTCTGATTTGAATTTGAAAAATAATCGGAGCAATAATAGAACCAAAGGAAACCGACGGAAAACCAACGAATAGCGAATAAGATAAAAGAAATGGAGATTCCCCTTTTCAGATTTATTTTTCACAAACAAAATAATAGCTCAATTATCGATAGCAACAAAAAAATGTATTGCAAACTTTGATTGTCGACTATTACACGAGGCAACAAAAGTTGATAATTCTCGGGCGATTCTCTTTTGCTGTCGCCCATTACTTTCACACTCCTCATACTCCATTTTCTAAAATATTTATATTATATTATGTGTATTTGTATACATATTTGCAAATTACTTACCAAAAGATGAAATTAAATTTTTTAAATATATTCAAAATATTAATTTCAAAAAATATATACGCAAATGCAACTATGTATTACGAAAGAAAGAACAGGAATGCCGAAAAACGCAGCGAACTGTTACGAATAAGAACACAAAGCGAGTTGCTGAACACTGGAAACTCGGCGCGATTCTCCTCCCCTCGTCGCCCACTCCTATAAACTAAGAGTTGCCGCAACAAAAGTTGCCGTGTGTAATAGGCGAGATTCTAAATTCTGGAAATTTTAATAATTTTTTTTTTTTTTTTTTTTGTTTTTTTTTTTGTTGTTTTCGAAGGGGGAATCTTTCATAGATACTGATACTTAGTGGTATGCAGTATGCACGATTCGTACTGCTCGCTAAGGGTGCACCTCATTCGGGACCACGCCTAATAAGTAATTTCTTACTATATTGGACTTGCGGAACAGTACGCCTACGTACTGAACCCTTAACTCCGTCATCTGTAGCTTTATGGAAAGGCCCTGCGGGACCGCCGCTAGGCATTACATCGCAGGGCCAGCTTAGCCTATTGGCTTACGTCATTAGCTCGCTGTTTGCGTCTCTAGCTTCACTGCT
>NW_017537351.1:75868-80678 GCF_001853355.1 Bactrocera latifrons
GGGGTTGCTTATTCGTTATAACTTATTTCGCAACTAACCTGCTACTACAGGCCGTCCGGCTATCCGCGACCTGCCGACCCCCCCGGTAGCTTAGAGCTCAGCTGAAATGCCTGGCCCCACTGGAACCAAGACCAACGGGAAATTTTAATAACTGAAGGTTTTAATTTGTGAGCGCTAACTGCAGTTCATTTTATTACTAGTTGGTTTCCTGCGTTGATTTAATACGTTCTTGTCTAAGTAACAACTTGCTCTTGAAGAGAGTGACGATGAAAATTTGTTCGGTGAGTAATTCGACAGCGAAGATGAGAGTTTTGCAGCTGACAGTTGTTCTGAAAKTGAAAGTAATGCAACAGAGTCAGCATCTAAATGTGAAGATGAACAATTATGGAGTGAGAGTGAGTACCAGCAGTTTCTACTTATCAAGGCAAAGATGGAATTATTTGGAAATCTGAACCTGAAGAACAAAGTCGCACTCCCCGGCACAACATAATTGCAGGTGCTCTTCATAAGATGATTCTTCCTCCCGGGCGCAATATAATAGATCCAAAAGACAGCTTTAATATCTTTTTCAACGATACTGTATTAGAAATTATAGTGAAACACACCAATGATGAGGCGGACAGAGTTTCACAAAAACAATGGAAAAGAACTGACAAAATTGAAATGCAAGCATTTATAGGACTACTATTGACTATAGGTGTTAATAAACAGGGTGGTGTGGATTTTAGAGAAAACTGGGACCCTATATTTGGAAGTCCCATATTTCGTGCTACAATGGGAAAAACAGATTTGCTTCTTTGCTCCGATTCCTAAGGTTTGATGATAAAAATACTAGGTCTCTATGAAAGTCAAGAGATAAACTCGCTCCAATTAAAAGAAATGTATTTACCAGGAGAAAATCTTACAATTGATGAGCAGCTCGTATCTTTTAGAGGACGAGTTTCATTCAAACAATATCTGCCCAGTAAACCTGACAAATATGGTATGAAAATTTGGGGGAATTGCGACAGAAAAACTAGTTACCCTCTATTTGGCATACCATACCTGGGAAAAGAAGGACAAAATAGGGCGGACAATTTGGCGTTCAACGTAGTCAATCAGCTGTGTGAACCATACTTCCGAACTAACAGAAACGTTACTTTTGATAATTATTTTACAAGCCTGAATGCTGCAACATCCTTGGGTCAAAATGGTCTCACAGTAGTTGGAACAATAAGAAAAAATAAGCGTTGTATACCTCCAGCTTTTCAACCGTGACGTCGAATCTAATCTGTTTGGTTTCTCTAACCGTGCTGCTATTCTCTTGTCTACGATGCATCATAGTAAACAAATAGATTAGCGTAATAAAAACAAATCTGCAATAAATTTGTACTACAATTCCACCAAGGGAGGTGTAGGTACACTTGACCAGATGGTTCATGAATATACAGTTCGTCGTAAAACAAACAGATGGCCGGTTGCCTTTTTTCAAAATGTTATAGATGTTGTTGGCATCGCATCGCTTATTATATGGAAAAATTTATACCCTAATTGGAACGAGCAGAAAAAGAATATACAAAGGAAACTTTTTTCACAAGAAATCGTAACTGAATTAGTGACCTCTCAGATACGGAGACGGTGCAAGAAAGGATTGTCAAGTTATCATTTAGCAGCCATTAAAGACGTGGATCAAGGATCATCATCTAAGCAATCATTTGAACCTGTCGCAAAAAGAAAGAAGCGTTGTCACATTTGCCCTTCGAAAATATCCAGAACTTCTAAACAGTGCTGTGATAAATGTTATCTGAACGTCTGTTCTGAACATTCTATAAAAACAATTCTTTGTAATATGTGTAAAGAAATTAATATGTAATGGAATAAAATATAAAAACATAAAAGTTAATAAAGTTAAGTGCATTTTACTATTTAATAAGTTTTTTGCATTCAAAATGTCTGTATTCTTTCAAATGCCTTAGAATTAAATAGTGTGTCCGCTGGACACTAATGATCAGTTACGTTACAAACGCATACTACGTTGTTAAGGGTCAAACAAGAACTATATTCAATCGAGTTTAGTAAAAAATCCGAAAGAAAATGATAACCCTTTTTATGCAAATTTCGTAGGTGGTAAAATAAAAATTACGCATCACGCACTTTTAAATCTTTTCAATACAAAGAACGCAATTTAAAATTTTTCCTACTACCAACTCTCACCACTTTTCATGCCATACGATAGTTTAAAACAACTTTCAGCAATAATCCACACTAAAGATAATTTTATGGTCGTAAAAAAACATAAAATCCAACTCCGACAATACACAGCACAGGATGTAAACTCAATACAAATACGTGGCGAGCATATGAATGAATTAGAAAAAATCGAAATTATACGACTTGTACAAAAACACCGGAATCTGTTTTTAGACCCGAATGAGAAATTGACGTATACACCAAAAGTAGCAGCCGATATACATACATACAAATTCAGATATACTAATTTATTCCAAATCATATCCATATCCTATTAGTCTTAAACAGGAAGTAGAGAAATAAATAAATAAATTATTAGAAGACGGCATCATCAGACAATCATGATCACCATACAATTACTCAGTATGGGTCGTCCCGAAGAAAGACGACCATCAGGTTAAAAAATTCAGACTGGTAATTGACTACAGGAAGCTGAATACGGTTGCAATTGCAGACAGTTACCCGATACCAGAGATAAATGAGGTACTGTCCCAACTAGGGGAAAACCGAGTATTTTAAGTAATCGATTTAAAAAGTTGCTTCCATCAAATTAATCTTAAGGAATCTGACGTGGAAAAGACAGCTTTTTCAGCGAACAACGGAAAATATGAGTTCACCAGACTTCCCTTTGGCTTGAAGAACGCCCCTGCCATTTTCCAACGGACGCTTCACGATATTCTACGACAACACATAGGCAAAATATATTATGTATATATAGACGACATAATAATATTTGCAACATTTAATAAAGGACTAACCAAAATTCAAACAGGAGCGACCTGGATGCATGCCAGAAAACATTGAATGAAATAAGCAGCATCATTAAGATAAAGATCACTGAAGAAAATCCCATCTCATTAACGAACTAAACTTGACACAGACTTATTTAAACAGACTTAAACCAAGGAGATTTAAAAAATCAATAGATGCAGATGATTCTTGAAAATCAACTTGTTAAGTTATATAATAGAAAATAACAATAAACAAGTAATAATTAACAAAGTAATTTTTGACAGAATTAACAATATCACCACAATATCAAATAAATAACAAACGAAGAAATACAACACCATTTGGCTCTTGAAATAAAATATACATCAAAAATTATTAAAGAGGAAATAATTAATATAGATTACGCAATGCATTGGGCAAAGGCCGGCATCATAATTTCATATATTTTGTCAAATGGTGAACTTAGGTTAATAAAATCTGTATTTGAAAATAATAATTTTACATTAAATAATATGGAGGACTCATTAGAACTAACAAGTATAAAAGTCACCACAAACAATACAATGTTACTTTATATAGTCGGAATACCCTTAACAAATGAGGATATTAATAAAATCCCCTATGAGGAATAGTTACTTGTAATAATAACAAAGTTTTTGGCGTTAAGAATAAATGTAAGGAACATAATAATATAAGAATTTGTAGCCGAACGAATTTAATAGATATTAGTAACACTAATTGCGTCCCTCGACTACTTCGAAGCGAACCAGCGGAATGCACTATAATAAACAATCAGCACATCCCATCAGTAGAGAATATCTCACCTGGCATCATACTACTAAATCAGTACAATGGCACAATAGGGATCGACAGCCAAAAGATAAATCTTACTGGTTCGTACGCAGTACAATATCAAAATTCAACAGTTAGCATTAACGAACAAAAATATACCTTTAGCGAAACGTTAAGCACCAAACCACTACCCGAGATTCTGCAACCAAATCTCCCTTCAAATAGGGAAGAAGAAATCCTAAGTTTGGAAATGTTGAAAGAACTCCACATCAACAACACCAAACACCTAAAAGCACTATATATAACCCACAGAGCATCTTTAATCACGAATTTATCTCTTTCAATCATCAGTCTGATATTTGTAGCTGTAATAGTCATCGCATTAGTCCTAAGGGAACTTCTCAAAAGCAAACTGGTAGAACGGTCAAGTTATAACGTAAACGTAAACGTGAGTCACCCTAAGAGTTCACAACATCCGAAACACCACAGTTAACAGAGTCAGTAATGCTAGTAAGCCAAATGCAGTAACCCAGTACACTATGGTCTGAAATTCAAATTGTTTGGCATAAATCCAAAAATTATTTTTTTCTTATTTCAAAAAAATAGGTACGCAGTATTAATTGAGACATTTCAGTGGTCTTAAATATAAAAAAAATTATTTGCATATGGCAACTCTGTTCTAAATATGAGCTGTAAAACATGATGCTTCTGAAGCAACAACAAACTTTGTAAACAGTTCAGTAAAATATTGTAAAAAACAGCTGTTCGATAATAGTTAAAAAGGAAAAAAAGAAATAAATTTATAATGGAAGAATATAAGAAAGGTATCTATTTTTTAACTTAATGGAAAAAAATGTAGTTTATTCTGTTATATCTGTATAGTGTGGAGTTTTGTTTGATAGCTTTTTTAACCGAAAATTTCGTATTAACCTGTGTTCTGTGGAGTGAAAGTAGTGTGTATTGTCCCGTATTGTTCCAGATTTTTATGTTTGGTGGAAGTTTGGGGTATGTTCTTTAAAATCATGTATGTAACATTGGCCCGTTTTTGCCCCATTTA
>NW_017537351.1:84051-85113 GCF_001853355.1 Bactrocera latifrons
TTATAATGAAATGTAGTTATATAATACTGTAAATAATAATTTCGTGTGCGTAATCGTTCCAAATGTTGGAATATGCTGATGATGATTCAGTTTTAAATATGGGCGCTATCTGTCAAGCCAGTTTTATTACAGCAGCTGCTTAAATCGGTACACCTTAGTGCGTTGAGATTTTCACTATGGATATACAAAGAATTTGTATAAAATTTTGTATTTCTAGTAATTGAGGGCAGTTCTATCAACAAACAGCAAAACAAATGTTTATGAAATATCGTTTACTCGCGAAATATAATTATAATTTTCGAGTGCGTTTTTTGAATTGAATTGAAACAACACATTAAATACTGGCGCCATGTATTGCATAAATTTATAAGTGTATATCTTACGTATAACTTACATACATATGTATACACGCCGACCATTACGTACAGGGTCTGCACAGCACGTTCCAGTAACTAAGTCCACTAACTCAATTTACACTTTGCCAGTACTGACCGTCTGTCATTGCCTGCAACACCAAATACAAACACGCATACGTATGCTTATACAAGCAAATATTGGTATATACATTTGCATATAAATATATCGCCCAAAGTTTACTTACCATGCTACCCTATAAATGCGCTTGTTTGTCGGTGAATAGTAGTATGGTAGACACACATCTACTATAATATATAAGTACAGTTATATTTTAGTATGCGCATAATGAGGCCATTTGGTTAATATTTAATTAACAAAAAACACAGAGAGGTAAAGCTAAAATTAAAACCTTATTCGTTAGCGTCAATGTGCAATGGTAACTGAAAATGTTAGCGCACTGCCGCGTCCAGTCATACACAAAGAGAGAAAGCGCAGCTGACAAGTCAGTATAATTGCATATCTACATTCGCTCCAAGTTTTGTTCTTCTCTTAATAAGTTTTTAAATATAAACACGATTTTATTCTTATATTAACTTTTATTAGTTTATTTCGTTTTTAGCAGTGTCTTCCTTCTTTCATTAACCCCGTGTTGATGAACCTCATATCAGCTTAGTCGTTGAATTAAGACTGGCATTGGCTCTCCTC
>NW_017537351.1:86123-105092 GCF_001853355.1 Bactrocera latifrons
ATACTTTCATTTAATTTAGAATTGTTTAGAATTCTAATATGTTCAATAATGGTAGAGTGGAAACGCTCTATGTCGGAATTTCCTGTGTGACTCCCCGGTGTTGTAAAATGCGATACTATATTGTTTTCAATGCAAAACATTCGAATTAATGAATTGTTAAACTCATTATCCATTATCATTTTTTCAGGTACACCCAAGTAAGAAATTCTTTCCAAAAGTTTTACTTTAGTCGTACACATGTTCTTATGGCTAATTTTGTGTAAAGACGCCATCTTTGTAAATCTGTCGATGGAGGACAAGAAATATGACTTTGATATGTGAAAAAAGTTTATGTGAACAATTTGATTTGGTTTATTAGGAGTTTCAGTATGAGAAAAATATTTTTTGAATGGCTTCTTGTCATATTTCTTTTCATTACAAATTATACAATTATTGATAAAATTATTTATATATTTTTTTAATATTTGGGTAAAAATATTCCAATTGAATTTGTGCGAAATTTTCCAAAACTCCTCTATGATTACCGGATTCATGAATGTACTCAATCAATTGAAAAAGTTATTCATTAGTTTGAATATCTTTTGCTAATTTCAAACATTTTGTGAAACCTATGTTTTTGTCGTTAGAAAAAATGTCAGTCAATTTTTCTTGGAAAATATTGTATTGGTCATCAGGTAATTCTGAATATATACCAATTTTACCTTTTTTCAGATATTTCCTGAATAAATCTAATAAGTAAGAGCTTTTGTGTAAATCTTTTTCGGAAATATAAACTATTTTATACTTTTTATACAAAAGCTCAAATTCGTTTGTTTATTTTTTAAAATTTTAATTTAAGTGAAGTATTTATTAACGATAGTATCAGAAATATAAAAGTGATCATTAGTATTTTCAACGGCTGAATGTATTGTACTTATAGAATCATGAAATAATGATTTAATATCATAATTTTCCATGTCATCAATTTTTTCTTCATTATCAATTTCTAAACGACTTAGAAAATCCGCCACTTTGTTTTCTTGACCTTTGATATATTCAATGTCAAATTCAAATTCCGAAATAAGCATTTTCCATCGCAAAATCCTTGAGTTTGATTCTTTTAAGGACCATAACCATTTTAATGGCTGATGATCGGTTTGAACAATGAACGATGTACCAAACAAGTAAGGCCGAAAATATTTTAGTGCCCAATCGCTAAAAGCTCTTTTTCTAGAGTGTGATAATGTTTTTCGTGTTTATTCAACGATCTGCTAGAAAAACATAGGTGCTGACCTATTTGATTGACTAAGAACGGCACCTAAAGCAACATCACTAGCATCAGTTGTCACAGTAATTTTTTTATTTAAATCAGGGTAAATCAAAAGTGGTGAAGAAGTGAGAATCTGTTTAAGTTTACGAAATGCCTCGATGTATTCGGGGTTATTGATATCAGTCTTGGAATGTTTTTTTAAATAATGAATTATTTGCGCTGCAATCATAGAGTAATTTTTTATAAATTTCCTATAATAACAAGTTAAGCCTAAGAAAGATTGAATTTCCTTTAAGTTACTGGGAATTTTCATATCCTGATTTGCTTTAATTTTTTCCAAATTGGGTTTAATTCCTTGTGAAGTAATTACGTGACCCAGATAGGTAGTAAACTTTCTCAAAAAGCTACATTTGTTAAATTGGACTTTTAAATTATATTTCATTAAACTTTTTAATATTTTTTCAACACTTTTAATATGTTCTCTTAGTGAAGTGGAAAACACCAAAATGTCGTCCATGTACAAAATACATATTTTATTAATATGATCACTCAATACATAGTTCACCATCCTTTGAAACGTTGCAGGGGAATTTTTTAAGCCAAATGGCATTCTCAGAAATTCATAGTGCCCTTTAGAACTAGAAAATGCAGTTTTCTCGATATCATTTTCATCCATTAATATCTGGTGAAACCCTTTTGCTAGGTCGATTGTGGAGAAATAGACAGAACGACCCAACTTTTCAAATAATGTGTCTATATTAGGAATCGGAAATCTATCATCAATTGTAAAAMCATTTAACTTTTTGTAATCAATTACCACTCTCCAACTTTTGTGACCATTATTGTCAGCTTTTTTGGGAACTATTAAAAGTGGTGAATTTTTTAATATTGAGTCAATTTGACGATTGATTTCCTCATCCAATGCATATGGGTTTTTTTTTTATAATTTTTTATGTAAATAGGACTGTGAGGACTTGTAAGGATTTTATGCTTAACACATGTAGTGGCAGTCAAAAACTGCCCTTCCTGATAAAAAATATTTTTGTTTTTCTTCAACACTTTAAGTATTTCAGTTTTTTCTTCGACATTCATATCTTTTGACAAGAGTAAATCATAATCTAATTCGTCGTTTTCTAAATAACAAAGATCAAGAAAATCTTCCTCTACAATTTCAAYACTTCTACCAACAGCAGTATTCTCAACAAAAGACAATACCCTATTATTTATTACCAATACACCAATGGAGAAATCAATGGAAGCCTTGAGGGGCAACAATATGTTTGCACCAATTATACAATCAAATGGTTTGTTCACAAATTCCACCAATTTTATCGTTAGTTTTACATAGTTTTATCTACCAGATCAAATTCTATAGGAACATCAACTATAATTTCCTCAGAAATTAAGCGAGTCCCCATTAATGTTTTTAACAATACAGGCTTTTTTAATTTTCTTTTATTATTATAGTTTTTAAATGTATCGACCACATTAGGCAAGGTCATGGAAGCACTATCAATTAAACACCTGACTCTGTTATTATTAATGGTAAGATCTATTAAGGGTAATTCGTATGTAGTGGAGAAAGACGAAAATTTTCGTATGTTTGCAAGTTATCTACCTCCATAGGTTTTGTTTGTTGTTCTGGGCTGAGATTTCGACCAACAAAATTACCACTGTTATTATTTTAATAATTATGATTATCTATGAAGTATCTACCATTATTAAAAGCATCTTTTTGAAAATTATTTCTTAAATTTAAACTATTATTTCTGAAATTTCAGCTATTATTTTGAAAGCTATTTCTGAAATTTCCATAATTATTTTGAAATCTAGTATTTGGCCGAAACTGATATGTTAATGCCATGCTTATTAATTAAGTCAAGTAGCACAATAAAAAGTTAGATGTTTGAGAGTAGATTAAAAACGCACAATAGAACACAATATTTTTTTTTTTTTTAAATAATAAATTGTACACCTTTATCTAGTGTACAGTAACGTATGTTTTTTAATAGTCTTGAACAATAATTCACTTGATGTAACTTCACGCTTATAGTTCGTACACTGGATGTTTGTTTTAATAACAATCATCCCATTCTCGTCGCCAGTTTTCTTCTTCTCTTAATAAGTTTTTAAATATAAACACGATTTTATTCTTATATTAACTTGTATTAGTTTATTTCGTTTTTAGAAGTGTGTTCCTGCTTTCATTAACCCCGTGTTGATGAAGCTCCTAACAGCTTAGTCGTTGAATTAAGACTGACCTTGGCTCTCCTCAAACTTAAACGATAGCGGTGCATTTTGCCTACGTGACAAAATTATAGCCGAACATTGCCTGGAATATTCAGTTGACCAAGGTGACCTCTAAAGGCATAATTATAACAATTAGGAGAGCAACTGAATATTTCCAGGAACATCACCTAACAAGCTGTTAAGAGAGATGATATATAACTTCCATGGCAGAGAGAGTTTGTGAAAAAATCACATTTACAGGAAATGTTCTATGTATCGTTTTGAACAATTCGTCCTAAGATACTATGGGCTTGAATCGGTTATGATACAGGAAATTTTTAAGGTGAAGCTTACGAAATCTGAATAATCCTTTATTAGGGAGTTATAGCTGTCGATCTGACCCATTCTGACAAATGATCAATAGAACATCAAAATAGATTTACGCAATTAATTTCATTCGGATATCTTAAAAACTGACGAACAAAATTTTAAGAACACTAACAAACTTCAAGTTAAAAATCGCCAAGTCAAAACCTATTTAAGCCCATAGTATCGTAGGCAAAATTGTTCAGAATGATCCGTATATCCGTATAACGCATACGCGATTTTACCGTTTTTCTTCTTCTTCTTAATTGGCGTAGACACCACTTACGCGATTATAATCGAGTTAACAGCGCGCCAGTCGTTTCTTCTTTGCGCTAGGTAGCGCCAATTGGATGTTCTAAGCGTAGCCAGGTCCTTCCACACTTGGTGCTTCCAATGGAGTGGAGTGGAGTAGAGGTCTTCCTCTTCGTCTGAATCCTCCGGCAGGTACAGCGTTGAATATTTTCAGAGCTGGAGTGTTTTCGTTCATTCGGACCACATGACCTTGCCAGGGTAGCCGCTGCCTTTTAATTCGCTGAACTATGTCAATGTCATCATATATCTCATACAGCTTATCGTCCCATCGAATGAGGTATTCGCCTGGCCAACGCGCAAAGGACCATAGATCTTTAGCAGAACTTTTCTCTCGAAAACTCGCAACGTCGACTCATCAATTGTTGTCATCGTCCAAGCCTCTGCACCATATAGCAGGACGGGAATTACTAGTGACTTAGAGAGCTTGGTTTTTGTTCGTCGAGAAAGGACTTTGCTTCTCAATTGCCTATTCAGTCCGTAGTAGCACCTGTTGGGAAGAGTTATCCTGTGTTGGATTTACAAGCTGACATTGTTGGTGGTGTTTACGCTGGTTTCAAGATAGACAAAATTATCTACGACTCCTACGTATAAACCTACAAGTAACAAATCCTATCATTTTCACCCATACATACGCAGCCGAAAGCTTATAGAATGACAGAAATTGCATTAAGAATGCAGTAGAATGAGGGAAGACTCTGGGCAAAAGCCCAGGCAGTTCGTTAGGGTTTCCTTAATATTCTGCTACTGAAACCGCCAAATGCCTTAGAAAAGGCACGAGTGTGTTGCCGTGTTATGCTATCCAATTTACTATTTTAAGTACGTTTTTGTTAAATTTTCAAATGTATTTCGATTATAAAAATTCATAAAGATTAAATTTAGCTAGCTTTGATTTAAATTTTATTATTTATCAAAATATTGGTAAATCTTTTATATTAGAAATATTTAAAGAATATATCTATTTTTGTTTAAGTTATTACAAATAGTTTTGTTAAGTATTGTATAAATTATATGGGTGAAAATAGGCCGGGGTGACCTAATAGCCAAAAAATATCGGTAACACACCTATACTGCAATAATATCAGGTGATCTCAGCTGTTGACGACCAATCGATTCTTTTGTTACTTGGATATTTCTACAATGGACGTGAGAGCCAAGTCGCGAGTACGACGACTATTTGTTTGATGGCAGGAGATATTTCGCCTTGCCGTCATTCACCATCTGATTTGCTTCTCTGTCCAGTCTGGAGAAAGCAGTACTAACGGCACGGGTGTTGAGACCGATGATATCAATAAATAAAGGCTGCTCCTTTTCGTGCTGTCGAAAGCTGCTCTAAAATCGACGAAGAGGAGATGTGTGTCGATTCTTCTTTCACGGGTATTTTCCAAGATTTGACTCATGGTGAATATCTTATCGGTTACTAATTTGCCAGGTCTAAAGCCACACTGATAATGTCCAATCTGTTTGTTGACGGTGAGCTTTGATCTTTCACACAATACGCTCGATAGAACCGTATAAGCGACGTTGATAATTCTTTTCCCACGGTAGTTTGCGCAGATTGTGCACACTTGAATTCCAATCGTTGAGCATGCTTCATACGAACATATGTTACAAAGAAGCTTAGGCATGCTCCTTATCAGTTATTTGTCGCCGAATTTGAATAGCTCGGCCGGCAATCCATCGGCCCCCGCCACTTTGTTGTCCTTTCATGCTATTCGAACTTCTTCATGGTCGGGCAATAAAACGTCTGCTCGATCGTCATCGATTGAGGAATCGGGTTCGCCGGCTCGTGGCGTTGTGCGTTCACTGCCATACAGCAGGCTAGAGAAGTTTTCCCTCCATAATTTAAGTATGCTGTGGGCATCGGTGACTAGATCACCTTATCAAGCTCTTATACACATGCATTTCGACCTCTTTTTCTGTCTGCAAATGCATCTCGCTTACCTCTTCAAATCTCGGTATCTTTCCCATCCCGCACGTGTTGTAGTCGATCGTAACGTTGCGAGGTAGGCAGTCTGTTTTTTCTCCGCTGCGAAACGGCACTTCTAGTCGTACCAGCTGTTCTTTAGCACGTTCCGAAAACCGAGTGCTCTCAGAGAGCAGGAGTGCAAGCCGAGTAGAAAATCGTTTGGCTTTCTGTTGTGATTGCAGCTTTTCGATGTCGAACCTTCCTTGTGTTTGAAGGCATCCGTTTTTTGCTACACAGAGGCGGGTGCGTACCTTGGCTGCAACAAGATAGTGGTCCGATTGGATGTTAAGACCTCGGAGTGCCCGCACATCTAAATCACTGGAGACGTGTCTTCTGTCTACATGATCGATCTGGTTGGAGGTTTTTCGATCCGGAGACAACCAGGTGGCTTGATGAATCTTCTCCCGCCCCGGCGAAGTCGATCAGCCTCAACCCATTTGGGGATGCTTCCTCGTGGAGGCTGAATTTACCGACCCTAGTGCAAAATATACCTTTTTTTCTCACCGTGGCGTAGAACGATTTTGACATCGTGCAGGAGGCAGCCCTCATAAGTGCGCTCCAAGCTTCCATAGAAGGCATCTTTCATCACATAGTTCTTCTCTTCCGTCGGGGCGTGGGCGCAAATCAGCGATATGTTGAAGAACCTCACTTTGATGCGGATTGTGGCTAGACGTTCATTTTCCGGATTGAGTGATAGTACTCGGCGACGGAGTCTCTCTCCCACCACGAATCCCACACCAAAATTCCGCTCCTTTCTATGGCCACGGTAGCAAATGCCACAAGGACCTACTCGTCTCTGTCCTTATCTCGTCCATCGCATTTTGGGACGGCGGTGATGTCAGCCTTTATTTTAACGAGGACATCACCCAGGTGGGCAGCGACATCTTCCCAATTAAAGGACCAGACATTCCAGGTGAGTGCTCTCAATTCGTAGTCCTTATTTCGTTTGCAATGGTCATCATCAAAAGGGGGGTCTCTCATCCGAGACCTGTTGTTCCTATTCATTGGGGGTGTTTTTTTTTTACATAGCGGGTCCCAAATCTAGCGCACAACCCTATGTAGGGGATATTTCGCTTTCTCACTAGAGAATACTTGGTGAAAGACCGGAAGTCGTGAGCTGCTTGAGTCACATGTAAAAGAATCGTTTCTGCTCACTCCCAAGTGAATGGCGATTAGAGAACTTTCCTCACTTGCTTGAACTTCTACACATTATTCCATCCTTCTCCCTACCTTTTTACTATCTGTAAATCTACCCACTGTAATACGTATGTGGGCCGAGTGTGCTATGGTATCCTGGATATTCCAACATTAAGATTTGCATGTCTGTGATGTTTCTATTATGTATATATCATAATTATGCGCTTTGTTTTCTTACTCATTTGGTGGTTTGCTATAAATATTTATTTCTGCTTTGGGCAAATCTTCAATATTTGTGAAAATTACTGGTAATATAATAATATCGGATGCAGAAGGGAAATGAGCAAAATGTGTGTAGGTAAAAAGATAATGAGACAAATACTGGGTAGTCATAAAAGTAACTTCATATTTCTAATCAAACTTTAACTTATTTTTTAAAATTTATACTAATAAATAAATGAACGAATAGCTATCACTTTGGTCCACCACTTTTGCCATTTTTCAGCTTAATATATATAAACAAGTACATGGGTTCGATGCGGACCGAAATGAAAAACAAATCGAAATACGTTAAACGTTTCGGTTTCTATCTGATCAAGTAAGTTGAAATGTGCGAAGCATTGTACGATAGTTGAGAAATCGAATCAGGTGCGGCTGTTGTGACGTAGATTTCCTCCTATATTTAGTGTTTGGCAATCCCAGTACTGCAATCTGCCGACTTATCACTCAATCATAAAGTTTGGCAAATTTTTTCCTGTTATTATTGACAAAATGAAGATGCCATACTATTAGAACAGCGCAGAATATTAAATTCTGAGTGGTACACAATCATTTGTTTACAAGTTGTGTTTCAAGAAATGGGATACTTCAATCTGAGTAGCAAGAAAGCTTCAATAATTGGTTCAAATTCATATAAATGTGTTTAGCTCTTATTTGAAAATATTATTTGACGATTCATGTTTTTTTTTTCTCTAAGCCCGAAATTTAAAGGCTTACTACTATGTACGACCAAAAAATAGTAAGACTCTGTTAATAATTAAATTTTTTACTTTATTCCTCAAAATCTATATCGTCCCCTCAAAATATTTTCCTCTTCCCCAAAATACACTTGTTCCAAGGTTTTTCTCAATGCTCGGAATATTTTTTAATGCGTGTTGCGATTCACGTTTAATGGCTTCAATACGACTCAAAGCGGTATTCCATTAGCAGCCGTTTGAAGTTGCTGAATAGCCAGAAGTCACACGGTGCTAAATCAGGTAAATACGGTAGTTACTGCAGGATATTGGTTGAAAATACGTCGAAAAACTTACAAAGGATCAATGCAGTATGCAACAGTGCAAAACCAACAGTTGCCGGCTCATAATCCGGTCGATTTTTACTTCCTTTTACGAATAGTTTGCGTAAATGACGTATATTCCTTAATGACAGTTTGGGCGGTCGGAAATATTTTGGAGTGAACTACATCTTGATAATCGAAGAGAACTTAACCGTGATTTTTACATGCTTTGACGTCTTCTTTTCGATCTGACCTCAACTATGTCATGATATTCGGTCGTCTGTTTCTGGGTCGTTAGAATGGATCCAAGACTTATCGCCAGTAATAACACGTTTCATGATATCATGGTAGTTGAAAAGCGTTGTTTCAGAGACGTTAACGCGACGCTGTTCTTTGAAAAAATTGAGTGATTTTGAAACCAATCGTGCTTTCAGTTTTTTAGGACCAAATTATCTTTCAAAATTGTTTTCACTGATCCTTCCGATATTCTAAAGATGCCAGTAAGATCTGTGACTATTAATCGTTGGTTCTCAGGCACCAGTTCGTTTATTTTATTGACGTGTTGATTATTGATGTTAATGGTCGTCCTAGACGTAGTTCATCGTCAACGCGTTCTCGTCTTTCTTTGAAAAACTTATACCAATCAAAAACATTTGTTCCCGACGAACAATTATCATCCATGAGTTGCCGCGGAAAGGCATTTCCTTCTATAATATTCTGATTGTTTTAGTACCAAAAATCCGATGCCGATGCACACGACATTTAATGAAACTTCTTTGTTGAATAATTTCACTCACCGTAAAAATTACATTAACAACTGTTACTATTTTTAACCCAGAGTAGTAGTGACCGAACAAACTTGTGAGCTCGGACTACTATAACATATTTCTGCACTACGAACTGATCGGTCAAAATCAAGTTTTTGTCTTTGTGAAAAGTACTACACATTTTTTTGAATTTTATTTAGCGCAGTCATTTTTTTACGACATGCAATTTGCTTTTGCTGATATAATTGATTTGGTATTTAAATTTGCTTGCACCTTTTTTACAACTTAACCCTCTAACAGGCAAAACTAAAATCGTGGACAGAAACCTCAAAAATATCATCATATGATTTGTTTTTATTTTTTTGTGCTCGCAGATTGGTTTTGGTGGTGATAAATTTAGTTTACGTTTGGAAAAAAACATTGCGTTTCTGAACTTAGGCACAATTTCTATCCTCTTTTTCCACCATCTTTATGAAACTAAATGGGAAAGTGATTATACTGATCAAAGTGGGTATCCACGACTGGGTGGTGATGGATGTGAAAATTGGCCGACCAGCAGGACGATAGAGTTTGTAAACGAAAAGACCATCAGCAATTTTATCACGGAATTCGGTTAATTTTAACAGCTTGTCATCTTGTGTAAATATATTGTTGTTGCAATTTTCTAAATGCAGACGTCGATACAAAATATATGCATTTGTCGCAGCCATATCTACGAAATGTTAAAAAGGCCGTGATATCGAATTTCGAATCTTTGCATGGATATGGTAATGACCTATAAATCCATCCATTAAGTCTACTCCCCACATATGGCTATTACATCCCCGTATAATTTGGGGGCAATCTACTTCTATATGCTGATTTTGTTTTCGTTAAGAGCGTGCAAATTTGGCCAATTGTTTGTTTTGATTTTCTCCTTTAAATGGCTGAATGCCAACGTAAGTTATTGTCAATCGGACTGTCTTGCTGTCTTTCCACAAACCCGTCATAATATCGACACCATATCCAGCACCAACGTACTCAATTGAGTATCCTCTTTTTCCGTTCTTTACATCCTTATCCAATGAAGCTTGCATTTTGGTATTCGGTTCGCTCATATCGTGCCCAAGCTGTAGATGCCCCTTGCGCGTAAACATACCAACAAAGGTAACGATGTATAGAAATTGTCGACGCAGACAATTCCAAGATTCGGCTGACTTAGTAAATTGATGTTATCGCCAGCGCCGTTATAGACTTCAAAGCGATACGCAAATCCAGTGGAGTCACACAAGACGAATAATTTTATTCCCCACTTGTGTGGTTTATTTGGCATATTCTGCCGAAGTTGATGTTTTAATTTTGTGCTACACATTTGAATCGAACTGTTTGTTGAGTTCATTTGAAAAGTTTCGGATATGAAACAATGGATCATATCCCGGTTTCTTCTTCTTCTTGATTGGCGTAGTAACCGCTTACGCGATTATAGCCGAGTTAAAAACAGCGCGCCAGTCGTTTCCTCTTTTCGCTACGTGGCGCCAATTAGATATTCCAAGTGAAGCCAGGTCCTTCTCCACTTGGTGCTTCCAACGGAGTGGAGGTCTTCCTCTTCCTCTTCTTCCCCCGGCGGGTCGAATACTTTCAGAGCTGGAGTGTTTTCATCTATCCGGACAACATGACCTAGCCAGCGTAGCCGCTGTCTTTTAATGCGCTGAACTATGTCAATGTCGTCGTATATCTCGTACAGCTCATCGTTCCATCGAATGCGATATTCGCGGTGGCCACCGCGCAAAGGACCATAAATCTTTCGCAGAACTTTTCTCTCGAAAACTCGCAACGTCAACTCATCCGTTGTTGTCATCGTCCAAGCCTCTGCACCATATAGCAGGACGGGAATTATGAGTGACTTATAGAGTTTGATTTTTATTTGTCGAGAGAGGACTCTGCTTCTCAATTGCCTACTCAGTCCGAAGTAGCACCAGTTGGCAAGAGTTATCCTGCGTTGGATTTCTAGGCTGACATTGTTGGCGGTGTTTACGCTGGTTCCAAGATAGACGAAATTATCTACAACTTCAAAGCTATGACTGTCAACAGTGACGTGACGGCCAAGTCGCGAGTGCGACGACTGTTTGTTTGATGACAGGAGATATTTCGTTTTGCCCTCGTTCACTGCCAGACCCATTTGTGTTGCTTCCTTGTCCAGTCTGGAGAAAGCAGAACTAACGGCGCGGGTGTTGAGGCCGATGATATCAATATCATCGGCATACGCCAGCAGCTGTACACTCTTATAGAAGATGGTACCTTCTCTATTTAGTTCTCCAGAAGCAGGTTGAAAAAGTCGCTCGATAAGGAATCGCCTTGTCTGAAACCTCATTTGGTATCGAACGGCTCGGAGAGGTCCTTCCCGATTCTGCTGGAGCTTTTCGTGCTGGTCAACGTCAGCTTACACAGCCGTATAAGTTTTGCAGGGATACCAAATTCAGACATCGCGGCATAAAGGCAGCTCCTTTTCGTGCTGTCAAAAGCAGCTTTGAAATCGACGAAGAAGTGGTGAGTGTCGATTCTTCTTTCACGGGTCTTTTCCAAGATTTGGCACATGGTGAGTATCTGGTCGGTTGTTGATTTTCCAGGTCTGAAGCCACACTGATAAGGTCCAATCAGTTTGTTGACGATGGGGCTTTAATCTTTCACACAATACGCTCAGTAGATATCCCGGTTTACTTTTTTCAAATCTCTCATCTCTAGAAGACACATATCTTTTTATCGCCAAAAACTCTTTTACAGTCATTGTTTCTGGAATTGGAGAGAAAGCTTGTTTACCCCTATAGCTCTCCAATGTATTTAAAAATTCCTTCAGCGTCGATCTTAAACTGTCTGTTGAATGTTCAGAATAAGCTGCTCGATTTGTTTCTTCTTTTGTAAAAAAAAGGGAAGAACTATTCCGTTGGTGTGTCAAGCTTTGTGATGCGTGGCGGTAAGCACGAGTTGCCGCGGAAAGGCATTTCATTCACATGCAAACGCATATTTTTGTTTAGCCAAATAATGTTTAAAAAATCTTTTGCACTTTTCGAGATATTTTCATTACCTTTAACAGATATGTTATGGACTGAGGCAAGCAAGGGAAAGTTTTGAGTGAAAAACATATACCTGGAAACGTATAACCTCCAGAGGAGGGAATGATTAAGGGACCAGTAGTTTCCAAGGTTGGTAATAGAGACCAATATTTTTTTTTGTTTGTTTTGAAATGTATTGCTGTAAATGACTATGCTGCGGTAGAGGAAGATGTTTCAGGTTTTTCAGTAAGCGTTGTGATCCTACAAGTATATTATCAAATGAACTTATATGCAAGGACATATCGGTGATTTGTATAAATGAATCAGTTGTTTCATTCATTTCCCGTATCCACGCTGAAATAGCAGGTTCATCTGCCGGATATTATCGCGGTCGTCCAATACATCGTCACTGTTAAAATCACTATCATCCTCATCTATTTCAACTGATTCCATTAACTTTACCAACTATTCATCATAAGTTCACTTAGATTAAAATTCCTGGCATTTCTGTGCCCCATTTCTAAAACAAAAAAAAAAATAAAAATACTATCACTCAAAGCAATACCAAAGAAAATCGTGTAAACAGGCAAGGCCACCCTAAAGGGGGTCTTCGTGTTTGTGTTCTTAAAAATCGAACAACGTTTTATTTTTTATTAGTACGTATATGAACTTAAAATAAATTAACTTACTTACTCAAAAAAATAAAAAAAAAATAAAAAATCCGTATCAATATCTCGATAAAACACTTTTTATTTTAATTTTGAAAATTTAAAAATCGACACTGCAATTAATTGACCTGTAGCACTGTATTTCTACATTCAACTGACGATAAAACAAAACGAAACGTCAAAATACATTTGTTGATACTAAGAAAATATGAGTTGATGTATTATTTAACGGTTTTTATAACAGTTGTAGACATGCCTCAGGACGGTCTTGCCTGTTAGAGGGTTAAGCAAGTGTTTCAACTTCACACTGTTCCATTTTACTCCTTTTCCCAAACATTCCGCTCACTTCAATTAATCTGTTCTTAATTTAGTTACAGGCAATTCTCTGCCATTTCCTTTCCACTTCCCTTCTACACTCGCTTTCTCAATTTTTATCTCGTATTTATTTCAGCAACAACTCTACAGTACCTATTATCCGCCAATTTATTTCACAGTCACTACATTATGTACGCTCTAATTTTTCAATGAAGTCATTTGGTTTAAATGCCGTCATTTTACATATTTTTAATTAAAATTAAGCCGTTCAGCGCGACATTCAGCCAACGTTATTATAATTTTCTTCCTTCATCATGGTTTTTTGTACTTTTATGGGTTTTTTTCACAGTCATTGGCCAGCAGCTTGCCGATAGGATAGTTGCTCCGAATATAGTGGAGCTTATCTGCATTCAGGCGAATTATCACATTAATCCAATTATGTCTTAAATGTAGCGACTGTGATGATGCGGAGCGGTGGTACATATACATTGAACTTTTTATATGTGTATGTAGATATAAATATATAGGTTTGTGTGCTTTTAGTACAGTTTTGTATATTGTCGTGCGCCGCTTATAGCATTTTCATTTTAAAGAGGTGGTCTGGTCTACAACTGTTGATACGTAAGTAGTTGAGCTACTTTCTAACAGATTGCCGTTAAATATACCGGAGCACTTCAGGAGCAAATTAAGTGTACCGCTACCTTTTTCTCCTATACCTATATGTGTGTATGTTTTTAAGCTGTTAGCTGTCGCTTCACTTGTCGAAATTTGGAAGTAGCACAATACATATGTTTCTATTTGAGTGTGTATGTACTTCGTAGCCAAGAAAACTGAATTTTCTCACCAAGTTCCCAATTAAGTAATAATGGATATGTAAAAATCCAGTGGCGCATGAAATTACATTAGTCATTGATAGACTTGCATCGTATAGCGATCCGCTCGCTTAATGGTAACGCTCGCATTTACGCCGAATTGCGTTTTATTTTACGCTTGTTCTTTTCCACTTACCTTGATGCTGAACTTTTCCTTATGTGAATACTTTCCCTTCTTTATACTCTCGCAGCATTTTGGTACATATTTGTGATCGAGATAATTATATAGTTATAAATGACCAGTGAAATTGTAAAAAGCCAAATTTAATCGGACCCACTCTCCATATGTAGCTTATGTTAAAATTACTAAAAATGCAATAAATCAATAAAAAAAAATGGGTCAGATATATTAAATTTTACACTGGTGGTTATTAATGAAATTTAGAGAGAACTTTTTTGTGATAAAGATGTGATCTTGAATCGATGATAAAACTAGATAAATACATTAACTCCCATGTACCTAATATAAATATCAATCAATATGTAAGGTGGTTTAGCAATATTAAGTGAATTAATTCCGAAAATGTGTGAAATTGGTCCTAAGTTACATTTCAATATACATAAAAAAGAAAGTTGTGTTAGTTACACCATTTATAGCTCAAGACGGTGAGGAGGTAGCTTAGAACCAGTGTAAAGTATACCTTTTATCTCTTTACGTCAAAATTTAATATAACGTATAGATACAAAAATTGTACTTCAAGTCATAAGCATTTGTTCAAAATTCATGTTAGGAATCATTTGGTTATATGCATACAATTTTTAACAGATTTTACCTCAAAAATAATACAATTGCTAAGTATTTTGAATAATAACTACAACCAAAAACGCAATGAAACAGATTATAACTGGCTCAGTAATCAGTCGTTGAGTATGTATTATACCACATGCATCTCAAAAGACCGATTTCATAACTTTTCTAGCCGACTTTTTCGTCTTTCCACGCCTTAGAACCGGTTCATCATGTGTAGTCCACAAAAAATCGGTTTTATTGCGAAAGAGCACTCAAACACTTCTTAGACTCAGTTATTCGTTGTTTTTGTTGGATTATGAACTTGCGATGCACCCACTTTGCACAGAGCTTTAGGGCGTCATTCTCCTCGGTGCTCACTTTGCCTGTTTCCAGCTTAGGAAATATCTTTTCAACAGTGGATTTCCCTGAGCCCAAATGCAACAGTATTTTCCCCCTAACAGGAATGCTTTATTAACACACGAAATGCTTTATGATCCATTTTTGCTTCACAAAAATGCTATATGTCTACTTATATGTAGAAATCATATAGGTGGTTGTAGTAGTATTATCTATGTATCAGCCACACTGAAGCGTGGACGGGTCGTTTAGTATTATACAGGGTGGCTGATGAAAGCCGCTACCAAAAAAAAAATTAAATAAATTTTTTCTCTTTAATGAATCTGGTTAATTTTTTTTTATTTTGACTCTTACATTTAACAAAAATGGATAACTTGGACACTGAAACAAGAATTTGGATTATCTGCCGCTATCACGCACTGGAGTCCGTAGTTTCGGTTCAAAGAGAGTATAGGCGCACGTTTGGTGGCAATCCTTCGAGCAGATGGACAATAATGAGACTTGTAAACAATTTTGCCGAGAATGGGACAGTCAGCAGAAGGCCTTTCTATCGAAACCCTTTAGTTCGAACGGAGGCACAAAGATTTGGACTTATTCCCATATAAAATTCAAATGGCTAACAAACTGAACGCTACAAACTTGCCGATTCGCTTGGAATTTTGCCAGAAGTTGCTTCAAATGGTGGAAAAGGATGGAAACATGTTGAACTGTCTTTTCATGTCTGACGGGCCCATTTCGATTAAAACGGCAACATAAACAAATAAAATTGTCGAATTAAGGGAGCTTCCAATCCACAGATACTCCATGAGACGGAATTGCATCCACTTCGTGTCACAGTGTGGTGTGCAGTTTCATAACGCTGCATTGTCGGGTCCTACTTCTTCGAAGAAAACGGTTACTGGAGACCGTTACTTGAGCATGTTGAGAGAGTTTTTCTATCCAGAATTACGCCGAATGAGAATTTCTTTCAACTCTGTGTGGTTTCAGCAAGATGGTGCAGCTCCTCACATAGCCCAACCTGTTATGACAGAATTGCGASGAAAATTTCCCAATAAGCTGATATCCAGAAACTTCACATTCCGTTGGCCACCCAGGTCGCCTGACCTTACTGCACCTGACTTTTTCTTGTGGGATTATTGCAAACAGGAAGTCTACAAAGCAAAACCAACAAATTGGAATGAACTAAGGCAATCCATTCGAGAAACAATTGCGGCTATTCCTGTCTCAAAGCAATAATGAACAACTTTTTGGTAAGATGCCGCACATCCATCAACGAGCAGGGAGGCATTTAAATTCCATTATTTTTAAAACTAATTAAGCTATATTTAATAAAATTGAATGAGCTTTAACATGAATAAGAGAAAAATGAATTCCATACACTGAAAAAAAAATTATTTGAGTTTCTTAATGTAGCAAAATTTATCGGCGGTATATATTTATTTATTTATCGTATTTTAGTTGTTCTAGCAAACTCTATGATGTCCATCCATTTTGACTTTCCATTTAACTGTAAGCCACTTATGTTGGCAATATTTGTTATGTACTTAATTGAAATTAAGTGGATTTATCTCTTTAAAATTAATAAAACTAAGCCATAATATATAGAAATTGCAAGAGTGTAATATGTTCGGTTATACCCGAAATTAGCCCTTCATTACTTTTTTTTTTTGTTTTGTTTTTTGTTCGCCTGGAAAATGCGAGTATTGCGTCTTGCTCTGGCCAAGGTAGGAAAGCTGGGGAGTGTGCTTATTACCAGCGCGATTAAGTGCTACATTTTTGTACGCAATGATGTGTTTTATTATCTGGTGAAATACGCAAGATGCAATAATAATAAAAAATGTATATATTTGCACAGAATTATACCTTTACACCATGTAAAGTAGGTATACATACAATACACATAAGCTTTCATGTCAGGTGCACCCACATCTATAGCATTTAACCTCACTTTATTTTCACGTGTGTGTGCTTTGCGTGCTACTGCAAAATAATTGCTAATATTCCTTAGAAAATAATTCATTTTATGGTCACTTATGCTGCGTTTAAAGCTTCTTAATATGTTCTTAATAAAAATAAATCGTATAAGTTGCGTAGACGACATATGTTGCTAAGAAGATGCCATATTTTATTTTTTTTTTGGTTTTTTTGGAAATTTCTTCTATCAAACTATGGCATGCTAGTTTAAGACGTTGAAAATATACGATATAAAAATAACTTAAGTGGCAGCTAAGGCGAAAGAAAAAGCTTAAGTTCGTCTCTGCGATGTACGACCTTCATTTGAAATTATAGCTTTTGTGTATTTTTTAATTGAAGATAACTAAAAATAAAACTCAGAACGAATAATCAATTAATTATGTGTTTTTAAGTAAAATTCAGTGAATTAGGTAGCGTATACGACATGGTGCACCCAAAATAGTGCCAGTTTAATGTGAAAACTTCTGGCCTACGTTATAAAATTTTAAATCCGTTTTAGACGTAAGTTACGTATTCGAAATGATCAAACAGAAAAATAAAATTGCTTCGAGTAAATTACACGTAACAAGCATATAAGGACAACAAAAATTTATTATACTTATAGAAAACGGACACATGTTTCCCTACTTTTATGACTTGAATGAATATAAAATGCGATGAAAACATTGTTTAAAATGAACGAAAAACCGGTAAAGTTACTTACTATTCAATTCCTGCAGTAAGAATCTCATTTGCGTATTCATAGTGTACATCAAATGGGAGTGAGCGTTATGAGTTAGTTCGGTAAGAAAATATTGAGAGCAAACAGGTGTTAATTATTAATTTAATATTTTAAGTGATAGTAACGTTATTTATACTTTGCAAAAACTTATAGATCGATGTCAATTCTATATGCCTTTTATACCCGTGACAGGAATGTAGTAGCAATACCATAGTAAAGGTATTATGATATTACTCTATGTTTACTACGTTGATGACACCAACGCCAATATAGTAAACCCAAACACTAGATTTGCTACATAGACATTAAGTAATTAAAAAAAATTTTAAACAATAAATATATTTTCATCCCACAAAAACTATTTGATTGAAAACTCCATAATACCCGAGACAGATATGTAGTAACAATACAATAGTAAAGGTATCATGGTATTCTGTTTACTAGTTACGTTGGCTTTATTTCATAGGGACTTAATATTTCAAAAAAAATTGTAAACAATAAATATATTGTTGTGTGTTATGAAGAAAATAAGTTCAATCATATGAAATACTCTAAAATTAATCTATTTTTATCGCAAAAAAGCGATTTAGTTAAAATTTCTCTAAAATCCTCACATAAAATGGCTCATTTCCTACTTTTTCGGAAGAAAAATTGTGAAAGATGTTTTGCTTTCCATTTCTTTAGTTAATTTTGAAGTCATTTTGACAGATTATTTCGAAGAGCTTTTGTGTAAAAAACGATGTTTGTTAACGTTTTTTTAGCTGTGTTTATATAAATACCACTATTACCTAAGACAGACATGTAGTAACAATACCATAGTAAAGGTATCATGGTATTCTGTTTATTACATTTGACACTAGACAGATAGAATGACCGCTGGGCGTCTTCTTTATTTGAACGTCAAAATACAACTCAACTTACATAAAAGGAAAACATAAGCAATCGTAGTTTACAGCACATTGTATGTTAAATGAGAGAATAAATAAAGAGATACATAAATG